>NW_007377560.1:432751-524417 GCF_000475195.1 Diaphorina citri | reverse complement strand
CCCCCCCCCGTGAGTTGAGTTTTTGCGGCCCGCCAACTCTCTACCTTGGTCTCTTGCGGCCCTCGGGTGCCCTAAGGTTGGACAACCCTGCTCTAGATCCAATGATCCATGCCTGAGCTAATTGAGTTAATTTCACGATGTCCGACCCCTGAGTTAGATAGAAGGGGGTTCTTCTCTTTTCTTGACCTACTTCCAACCATGTCTTTGTTCTGCTGACAAGTACCCACCTATGTAGGTACATACCTACCTACAATGATTGACCCATCTAATAAGTAAGTAGGTCAGTAGGTACCTATACCTACCTACCTAATTATTACCAAGGCCAGGGTATTAAATGTCACACACAAAACGAGGCTTTCTCACTAGATTTTGCACCCGATATTACCTTTGAGGACCGCGTAAAGGCCTTTTCCCTAGTGATTTCTACAGCTTATTGAACCTCTCTAGTAATAATTATTTATTCATGTTTAGATTATAATAGTTAGGTACCTATGTAATAACAATAGTAGAGCTACTTTAGGTCCGCTATTAAATTTATGTACCAACCTACCTAGGTAATTTGATAGTAATTATAGGTTCTCGTTAACTCTAACCTCCAACACCTGTAGGTCCTTTTTTAGTTATACCTACAGCAAATCAATCTGCCATCTGGTAGATAGGTAAGTAAGTACTTAGCCTTGAGTGAAATGAAATATTCAAATTATCTCTGCATTGTGCATAGTTGCATAGGTATCTGGCTAATTATATCTAATAGATATATATATAAAAATTTTGACCCGATTACATTACTTTCCTTCCTATAGGATAAGGAAAGTAGGTATAAATAAAAATGAATGTTTGTTTGTTCGAACTTTATGCCTGGCCAAACCGCTCATCCGATTGCTATGAAACTTTGTCAACTTATTGCTTGCACTCCCGTGAAGGTTATAGGCTATTTTCCGGTTCGTTTTTGTTAAACTATACGCCGAGCGAGACCACTAAATGGGTGAGTGACATGAACGGCCATGCCTTTAAGGACTTACTAGCAGAAATCCGGAGCGAGACGACAGATTTCGGCTAATCTATTAATAAAATTCCATCATTACATCAAATGAACCACAAGGATTCTGCAGTACTACTTCTTGTGGTCAACGCGTTCGCCTTGTAATTAGGAGTGGGCGGGTTCAATCCCAGTCGAGGTGTGGAATTTTGTCCTAGATGTTAAATATTTGAGAGTTAATAAAGAGTGGAGGAAATGCCTCAGGGTAGAAAGGATACTTTCGGGTGATTTGACACACTCCTAAACTTTCACTCAATGGTCCAACAACATTATAACACCTAGGTACCATGTCCCGTGTTTGAGAAATTGAATTTAATATACCTACCTATGTATTAGGTATATATATAAAAAAAACAAAGTTCGAGCCGAGTCGAGTAGGAACCCATCTGACTATCTATTCAGTCATGCATAAATAATTTCGGATACCTACTCTGAAGAAGACAAAAGTGTGTCCAAAATGTAATTTCGTAGCAAAAACCGGTCCAAATTTCAACATACATATCTATCATCTATTAGCTATAGTAATCCCAGCCTAGTAGCTTGGTTGGTAGCGCGTTTGCCTTGTGAGCGCTAGGCCGCGGGTTCGATTACTATTGCTATCCCCTACTGAGCTATTCAATAAAACAGAATGATCAACATAGTATGTTAGAGTTTAGATGCAATATTGTGATGGGTTCGATTTTCGCCTGGGGCGGATTTTATCCTGAACGGATAATGTTCGTTTTAGGAACGGCTGGCTTTGTTCCCTCTTGTTCCCTCTGTCAAACCTCTAAAAAAAAAAATACCTAGTAAGCTCTCAAGGTTAGGTAGATATGTAGATACTTTACATACCGTTTATTCTTCATAACCCAGATGGTTCAGTGAAATTTATTTATCGTATGGAGTGTATTTATTTTTAAATTGGACAGTTGAATATACACATGCAACAATCTTAAAATTATAATTAAAAAAAATTCGGATACCTACTCTGAAGAAGACATTAAAAAAAAGTGTGTCCAAAATGTAATTTCGTAGCAAAAACCGGTCCAAATTTCAACATAGGTACAAATATTTATCTATCATCATCTATTAGCTATAGTAATCCCAGCCTAGTAGCTTGGTTGGTAGCGCGTTTGCCTTGTGAGCGCTAGGCCGCGGGTTCGATTCTCGCCCGGGGCGGATTTCATCCTGAACGGATAATGTTCGTTCTAGGAACGGCTGGCTTTCTTCTATCTTGTCTTTCTTCTCTTTTCGATATTTCGATTTCGGTACGTATAAGACCTTAGCAGTTAATGTTCCCTCTGTCAAACTTTAAAAAGAAAAGAAAAAAAAAAAAAACCTAGTAAGCTCTCTAGGTTAGGTAGATATATGTAGATACCTACTTTACATACCGTTTATTCTTCATAACCCAGATGGTTCAGTGAAATGAATTACAGAATTTACTTCCCGGCGATGTTCTCTGTAACGCGGTAATAAAATGCGTGCTACACGTACAACATGTATATTGTATAGGTACTATAGGTTCTCTGAAAACATGCACCGCGCGATGATCAAATTTGGACAAAACTGTGTACTGTGTAAAGGACCCCTAGCCCCTAGTCTTTTTTAGTACAAGCAGCGCTACCTAGTAGATTTCAAACGAACCCTGAAAAGTTTTTAGCTTCACTTTTCATCATGAGGTATCGTTCTCCACTTATTTTCACATCCAGGAATAACATTTGCTCGTAGCTCACTCTGGTGGCTATCAGCCGGAAGTAGGATAAAGCTTTGCATTTTGCAAATCCGGTGTTTTGTCAGTTTTGTGTTTTGCAGGTTTTTAATTTTTTATTTTTAAGTTCTTCTTTCTTCTGGTTTTCTTGAGCTTTTTGACCTAAAATCAAGAGAAATCTTATAACTAGAGGTTCTCTTGTAGATTTGATGGTTGAAATTTAATTATGTAAATTTGTCGAGTTGAAACTTGAAACTCGCATTTTTCGATCAACAGGTAGGTACACCGCGTCATTTTTACTCACCGTATGAAACGGCCTTGTGCGGTGGAGGTAGGTAGTACAGAAAACGTCCGCTAGGCTCGCTAGTCCTGAGTTTCAATTTCAAAATGTCTGCGTTTTCAGAAAAGGGTGAACGAAAAGTGAATTTTTTGCAGGTTTTGGCATAAAAATGACAATTTCAGCAGTTTATGAAGGAGGATTATAGTTTTATTCAAAGTATAGGATTATTCTGACATATTCATAATCATACTTCCCTTGGGTAAGCTCACGTTTCCTTATAATCACGGGATCAACTTGGTGCTCTTGTGGCCAAACTTCTCTGAAAACATGCACCGCGCGATGATCAAATTTGGACAAAACTGTGTACTGTGTAAAGGACGCCTAGTCTTTTTTAGTACAAGCAGCGCTACCTGGTAGATTTCAAACGAACCCTGAAAAGTTTTTAGCTTCACTTTTCATCATGAGGTATCGTTCTCCACTTATTTTCACTTCCAGGAATAACACTCGCTCGTAGCTCACTCTGGTGGCTATCAGCTGGAAGTAGGATAAAGCTCATTTTGCAAATCCGGTGTTTTGTGTTTTGCAGGTTTTTAACTTTTTATTTTTAAGTTCTTCTGGTTTTCTTGAGCTTTTTGACCTAAAATCAAGAGAAATCTTATAACTAGAGGTTCTCTTGTAGATTTGATGGTTGAAATTTCTTACCCCAAGATTTGGGTTCTTTTGTGAGCGGAAATATCGTGTAAAGTTGTAGGCCAACTCCAGTCTGGTGTGGCACCCTTATCAGTTGTGATAGTAGATTATAGTGGAAACTCTCAGAAATGGTCGAAGAAACCAAACTGTTCACGAGGAAAGAAGTGAAAGACAATTCGAGCAAAGACAATGTAGTGATCATTTATGACAATGGAGTATACAATGTAACCAATTATCTGACAGAGGTAAGAAATTACTGTATGAATCACCAAATCACACCTGAATCATCAAACTGAAAGGCATGATAATGTTGCATTTGAAAATTCAGGAATTATTTTAGGATTTTGCAACACTTCTTTTTTCACTTGTAGATCCAATGGCTAGATTGGCTGGGGTTAAACCCAGGTAGTAAGTGATCTCTCACACTCTTGATGTGTATCTGCTTTGGTGTATTGTAGTAGTTAGAATGCTTGCTAGTTACACATGAAGGCATGTGCTCAATACCTGTTTAGCCATGCAATTTTGAAATATTTAAACATTTGACAAAAGGATCTAATAGTTGGTGCCAGGGTGAACAGTGAGAACTTACATAATCATGCTTATTATTTTTTCAGCACCCTGGAGGTGAAGAAATCCTGTTAGAACAAAATGGTGAGGATGCGACAGAGGTTTTCAACGACATTGGTCACTCATCAGATGCCAGAGAAACAATGAAAAAGTTCAAAGTAGGAGAATTGGTCCCTGTAAGTATACATGGCTTTATCCATCCACTTTGAATTTGCATTTTTTTTTTTTGGCAATGTTGACTCTAAAATGACTTATTTGAAAAACAAATGTAGAGATCTAGCTAGGCACCATCATCAAACCTAATCTCTTGGATGTAAGCTTGGTGTTGTGTCATACATTTTGTTTCTCTTTTATTTTTCAGAGAGAAAGAACTGATAAGACCAAAACAAATGCTAGCAATGAATCTAGTAGTGAAGGAGGATCATTCTAATCTCTTGGATGTAAGCTTGGTGTTGTGTCATACATTTTCCAACTTGTTTCTCTTTTATTTTTCAGAGAGAAAGAACTGATAAGCCCAAAACAAATGCTAGCAATGAATCTAGTAGTGAAGGAGGATCATTCAAATTAGAAGACTTTAAGTAAGTAACTAAATCATGAAACAAATAAAATGGATACCTAGATCAAATAACTTGAAGTCAAAGAAAAGTCGAGTGAATAAACTTATTTCTGTAGCTGCCTAATGGGGTACAGTATATTTTACTTACTATGACCTTGGATATTTTTGTGTTGGCCACCTCAGGCACTAGACTAGAGGGAACTGTAACAACAAAGATCCTTATTGTCCCAAAATATAAGAGAATTCTTCTTCTTCTTTGCCTTATCCCACCCAAGTGGGGTCGGCATTTTG
The DNA here is from genome assembly GCF_000475195.1 of Diaphorina citri. NCBI lineage: Eukaryota > Metazoa > Arthropoda > Insecta > Hemiptera > Psyllidae > Diaphorina > Diaphorina citri. Next base: position 519,307 of record NW_007377560.1, on the reverse strand, counting down.
TGTCAGTCTCTTCCAGTCCGTTCTGTTATGCACCTCATTACCGGACAGCCCCTTCTCACGCAGATATTCATTTACACAATTTTCCCATTTCTTTGGTCTATCTCTCCCTTGCTTGCCTTCCACTTCCAGTCTTGCAATTTTCTTTCCTACGTAGTTCTCTCTTCTCTGAACATGTCCGTACCACTGCAGCCTTCTTTCTTGTATTTTCTTAAAATATAAGAGAAGGAAGAGAGAACTACAAGAAAGCAAAGTTTTTAACTTGAAAAATTCCTTGTTATGTTTCAGAGATTGGAAGTATTTGCTCCCTACTGCTCTCACAGTTCTTGCTGTTGCACACTGCAGCCTTCTTTCTTGTATTTTCTTAAAATATAAGAGAATGAAGAGAGAACTACAAGAAAACAAAGTTTTTAACTTGAAAAATTCCTTGTTATGTTTCAGAGATTGGAAGTATTTGCTCCCTACTGCTCTCACAGTTCTTGCTGTTGCATACTACATGTACTACCGACTCAAGTCTAGTAACAGTACTACAAACTGAGCTCTATATCTCCCCTGCCTGGGTTTTCTCTTCTTCTTCATTGTCCTCAACCTTCTCCTTCCTCTCAGGTTCTCCCTATACAATCAGTAATGTTTTAATTTCCATGATGTGTACCATTTTGTATTTTGTTTACATAATCTTTCTTGTATTTTCTTAAAATATAAGAGAATAAAGAGAGAACTACAAGAAAGGGAAGTTTTTAACTTGAAATTCCTTGTTATGTTTCAGAGATTGGAAGTATCTACTCCCTACTGCTCTCACTGTTCTTGCTGTTGCATACTACATGTACTACCGACTCAAGTCTAGTAACAGTACTACCAACTGAAACTGAGCTCTATATCTCCCCTGCCTGGGTTTTCTCTTCTTCTTCATTGTCCCCAACCTTCTCCTTCCTCTCAGGTTCTCCCTATACAATCAGTAATGTTTTAATTTCCATGATGTGTACCATTTTGTATTTTGTTTACATTTTAACTTTATTCTACAAAGTTGATTTTTTCTTGATGAATTACTTTCTTGTTTTATTGATTATTATTACCTATGTTTTATTATTGGTTGAAAGAGATTTTTGAAACTGTGTACCTATGCATGCTTGTAATGTAATGTCGAACCTAGGATTTTTTTTTAATGAATAGAGATTCAAACAACCCTATTGGCACATGAGGCTACAGAGTGAAGTTATTTTAAATGCTAACCCACTCTGGCATACAATCAGAACTTGGGATTCTACAACTAGGTATTTATAATTATTTTTGATTATTTATATTTATACTATTGGGATGTCCTAAATAAAAGATTTTTGGGATCAAATAGAATTGTATTTTGTTTCAAACAGTAAAAGAATAATTTAACAATAGGCAGTATTGCATATTAAATATCAATTTCGTTGAAAAATATTACATTAGGTATATGTTTTTAATATATATTTAGTATAGGTTCCATACCTACCTCACAACTTACACTGTGGAATCCCCAATAAAAATAATAATAAAAAAAAATAATAATAATAATAATAAAAAGGGGAAGTTCCCTATGTCTACCTACTAGGTAACTTAACATTTTTCATTAAAATTGGAAAACCCGCACGAGCGTCATGGGGAAACAAATTACAGATAAGATGGTCCAGTGGTAATGCGCTTGCTTGCTATGCAGAAGGTCCGGGGTTCGAATCCCACCATCGACAAAAAATTTTACTCGTTTTTCGATTGCAAATATTTCAACGGGTTACTTTCTGGTGTTCTCGTATTGACCCAGCACCTAAATGGGAAGTATTGTGTCTCTTCTCGCCCATCTGATGAGAGGCATACTACGGGATGGGCATGCTACGACACAGACCACAAGCGTCCAATGTAGCAGTTGTTTCATCGCTACGAAATAAAAACGGCGGTGAAACACTCATCTTAAAAAAAACCCTTTCAAAAAATCTACCTACTCACCCATCTGGAGCTCCCCAAACATCTGTTACCCAGAACCTACTACTCACCCATCCGGAACTCCCCAAACATCTGATACTCCCAGAACGCAGTGTTGTCATCCGGCCGCACATTCTCCGGCTTCACCAATCCGGCAAACACCTCATCCGGAACCACATAGACCTGTTCGGTCGCTTCTTCTTCTTCTCCTTGGTAGCTACTGGCGTCCAGAGAGTGTTGGGAGAGGCTGGGAGCTTCGACAGGTGAGGGTGGGCGAGATCGGGCGAGTACTGCTATGGCCTTGAACAGCTGAGGGCAAATTGAAGTTTATTTATTTTTTTATCAAGTTTCCATTTATTATTTTTACAACATCAGAACATACAAAATTCATATAAACGGTATATACCCATCCGTAAAAGCAGAGCTTGTGCCATGGATGGGGAAAAGTTGAAATTGATAAAGTAACAAGTTGAAATCTCTAAAGGTGTGTCCAAACATAGTGGACCGGCTGTCGATCAACGAGGTGAATCTATGTTGTCGAGGCAGTTTATGAAGGAGGATTATAGTTTTATTCAAAGTGTAGGATTATTCAGACATATTCATAATCATACTTCCCTTGGGTAAGCTCACGTTTCCTTATAATCACGGGATGAACTTGGTGCTCTTGTGGCCAAACACCCACCTAAGGGGTAGCTAAAATTGCTTAGAACTCGGTTGAAATGTGTAGTTTGGCTTTTATGAGAGAATCGTATTGTGTTCTGACTACTCATTTCCATGAGCAAAATGTGTTCAGTTGGCCTGTGAGTAGTGTGGGTTATATTTACTGAGAAATGAGTACCTACCTAGAGATCCTCCAAGTTTTCCCTCCCACAGTGAATAGTTGATAAACTGTCAGCTAGTCTGAGGAAGTTTATGACCAGTTTCATTATCAACGATGTAAAATTGTAAATCAAAACAATATCCTGCTTTCACAAGGGAGGACAGAGTATCAGTTATTTGTGGTGATAACAATGCTTTTCCCTTCAAGAAAAGTGTAAGGTACCCAACCATTGTGCTACACAACATAACAATCTACTGTTATTTGAGTATTAATGGTTTAATGGGCAGGATGTAAGTAATTTGGTTACAAGTGACATCAATATTTTGTTCAGATTCATACCTATATTCAAAACGAATCTTCAGTATTATCTTTTAACTTGATTTTCAGGTCTGAAAACAATGTAACTTGTAAAAGTTAATCATCTATCCATCAGACACCATTCTATTCATCATGGTTGAGTTTAACGATCAGTTTTTTGAGAAGCGGCTTCTCAACCTGAAAGAAACTCAGGACAGTATTACCGGACTCTCAGCATGGTGTTTGCAGCATCGAGAGAGTCACAAAGTTATTGTTGGGACATGGCTCAAAGTTCTCAAGAAAGGTAAAACTATGTTTTTAAAAGAGTGATTCAAATTGGCCATTAAATGGCAGGTCAGTGATGCCTGGTTTCACTGTGAGAGTTGAACTCAGAATAAAGTTAACAGTTTGCTCTAGGCAATTTGTTTAGCTAATGCTGACTAAAAGTACTGAAACATGAAAATCAGATAGGTAATCAGATCAGTTTACAAACAAGTTCAATTCAAACAAATTTCAGGGTTTGGCCTTTTATGTAAATGTTGAAAACAGCATAAGAAGGCAATTCTTTTGTGCTTAATTTTTCACATTCCAATATATTTATATCAATTCTATTGTTGGGACATGGCTCAAAGTTCTCAAGAAAGGTAAAACTATGCTTTTAAAAGAGTGATTCAAATTGGCCATTAAATGGCAGGTCAGTGATGCCTGGTTTCACTCTGAGAGTTGAACTCAGAATAAAGTTAACAGTTTGCTCTAGGCAATTTGTTTAGCTAATGTTGACTAAAACATGAAAATCAGATAGGTAATCAGATCAGTTTACAAACAAGTTCAATTCAAACAAATTTCAGGATTTGGCCTTTTATGTAAATGTTGAAAACAGCATAAGAAGGCAATTCTTTTGTGCTTAATTTTTCACATTCCAATATATTTATATCAATATAACACAATGTGTATGTTTTTCCATTGCAGTGAAAATTGAGCAGCGTCTAACTCTGTTCTACCTAGCAAATGATGTGATTCAGTATAGCAAGCGGAAATCATTACAATTTGTGGAGAGCTGGGGTACAGCTCTACAGAAGGCCACAACACTAGTGAGGTAAAGATTTTCTTCCCCTTTTGAGACTGTTTGAGATAAAATGCACACAAAGCCCCATTGTCCAAATCCAGTTTTAGAAGTGATCAGTTTTTATGATATCCCACCCTTAAATGTATATCTAAAGCTAAAGTCAGATTTAGATGATGATCATGTTTGCAAGGGATGCCTTGCAAGACAAACTCATTTCATATGAACTGTATCATCTAATGACCTTTCCTCCTTTCCACAAGTTAAGCACATCCTTGCAAATATTATTCCCATCTATATTCTGCTTAATGGACCAAAATCAAAATATTATTCCAGAGATGACAAGGTGAAGGGTAAAATCCTGCGACTGTTCAAGATCTGGAATGAGAGGTCTATCTACGATGTTGTCCAAATCCAGTTTTAGAAGTGATCAATTTTTATGATATCCCACCCTTAAATGTATATCTAAAGCTAAAGTCAGATTTAGATGATAATCATGTTTGCAAGGGATGCCTTGCAAGACACTCATTTCATATGAACTGTATCATCTAATGACCTTTCCACAAGTTACGTACATCCTTGCAAATATTATTCCCATCTATATTCAGCTTAATGGACTAAAATCAAAATATTATTCCAGAGATGACAAGGTGAAGGGTAAAATCCTGCGACTGTTCAAGATCTGGAATGAGAGGTCTATCTACGATGAAGTTTTCCTGTCAGATCTGTGTGGACTTCTTACTACAACGACCAAGAAGAATGCCAGTGCAGAGAACACAGAGTTCCAGGTAATTCAAGGATTCTTGTTTTCTTTTAATAGTAGGTATCTACCGAGAAAATCAAGGTTTTATGGTATAAGTAGACCCATGGGCTTTATTTAAGTTTCAAGACCTATTTCACTGCGACCTGGTTAGATCTTTTGTGATTAAGGTTTTTAATGGTGCCCAAAATGTTGCGCCGGGCAGTGTTGCTTTCTTCTCTTCATTAATGTTGGGGACAATATTGGTGCCTTTTATTAAGCTTTTGAGGCCTTTTATCATGGAACCTTAAGGCGGTTTGAGATTTTCAGGACGATTGAACAAATTCCCTCTCCAAGCTACCCTCCACTTTAACCATAAATTGTTGTACAAGGCAAAATCAATTCTTTATTGCTTACCCTTTTCTTTTGTGATTAAGGTTCTTATGGTGCCCAAAATGTTGCACCGGGCAGTGTTGCTTTTTTCTCTTCATTAATGTTGGGAACAATATTGGTGCCCTTTATTAAGCTTTTGAGGGCTTTTATCCTGGAACCTTAAGGCGGTTTGAGATTTTCAGGACAATTGAACAAATTCCCTCTCCAAGCTACCCTCCACTTTAACCATAAATTGTTGTACAAGGCAAAATCAATTCTTTATTGCTTACCCTTTCCATCATATTTTTTGGATACCTAATTGTTTCCAATTAAAAAACCAAAAGCAATAATGCCTCTTCTTAGGATGTCTAATATGAACCTAACCAATTATCGAAAATCAATTCTAATGTTGATTTATTATCTTACTTTCAGTGTGGATGTAGACGACAGATCATTACCGGTGATATCTAGACTGAGGAAGGACACAGATCATAGGCATAACATGTCGTTGTATGACAAGGATTCTGACATTTTATTGATTACATATCAATGGAGATATTAAATTTCCCATTTCAATTAATATCCACATCCCCAGAGGCAAAGAAAATTGCCTCTACTTGATTAGAATAATACCTATTATGTGGTAATTTTTCTGTTCATAATTGGACAGCATTAAACAGAGAGAAAAAAACATTCATAAAGCAAGGCCTCATATAGGTGGTTTTCTGCTGAATGCTGTTCATTTTTACATGGCTTTTTAATGATTTCAGTTGTACCTAGTTAACAGTAACATGGAATCTGTTGCTATCCAAGTTAAGTACATTACACATAGTTTATTATTAAAATTAATTTCTTTTGCAGCCCAATGTGATGTTTGATAAGATGAAGAACATGGAACTACTGGAAGATAATACAAATGAGGAGTTAACATTCATCAGTGAGAATCCACTCAACTTGAATGATATCAAAAGTCTGAGCAGTATCGTCAAAGGTAATAAACAATATACTTAGGTACCTAGACATATATGATACTGAGAGACTGTGGTAATTATGCAGAAGTCACGTCCGTGGAAAAGAAAAGCTCCTCTTTGTATTTAACCTAACCCTATAATAACACTGGTCACTGCTCGTTTGTGCCAGTTCCTTTGGTAGCAATATTCCACGGATGTGACTTCTGCACAAGTACCGAGACTGTAAACAGGGAGGATACCAGCCTGGAATTTCCCTAAATAAACCCAATGACCATAATTATTCTGTCCCTCACTTAGAGTAAAATGTTAAAATTTAAAATGGACTCTTTAATTTTACAAATAGTTGAGTATAATGTGCGACTTAGAAAAAGAGCCCCTACAGGCCCAATGGAGAACAAAAACTAATGAGCAAAGGTCCGTTTGGTGTCACCCCATCCCCTGAACTAGTCCCATTGTGCTTGTTGTGTCTTGCGTATCCGTGAGATAGTCCCATTATGATGAATGTTTTTGAGATTTCATCGAAAACCGACAAACGGCATTCGTTAAATAATCTCACCATGCGCTTTATATTGAACAGAGAGGCGGACGAGTGGCCTGGACGTTGATTCAGAGCTTGAGGATAGTATTTGTCATTTGAAGAAGTACATGCTATGTCTGAAGCAAGAAGTAGCGGAGACCAGCTAGTCTGAGGAAGTTTATGACCAGTTTCATTATCAACGATTAAAAATTGTAAATCAATACAATATCCTGCTTTCACAAGGGAGGACAGAGTATCAGTTATTTGTGGTGATAACAATGCTTTTCCCTCCAAGATAAGTGTAAGGTACCCAACCATTGTGCTATACAACATAACAATCTACTGTTATTTGAGTATTAATGGTTTAATGGGCAGGATGTAAGTAATTTGGTTACAAGTGACATCAATATTTTGTTCAGATTCATACCTATATTCAAAACGAATCTTCAGTATTATCTTTTAACTTGATTTTCAGGTCTGAAAACAATGTAACTTGTAAAAGTTAATCATCTATCCATCAGACACCATTCTATTCATCATGGTTGAGTTTAACGATCAGTTTTTTGAGAAGCGGCTTCTCAACCTGAAAGAAACTCAGGACAGTATTACCGGACTCTCAGCATGGTGTTTGCAGCATCGAGAGAGTCACAAAGCTATTGTTGGGACATGGCTCAAAGTTCTCAAGAAAGGTAAAACTATGTTTTTAAAAGAGTGATTCAAATTGGCCATTAAATGGCAGGTCAGTGATGCCTGGTTTCACTGTGAGAGTTGAACTCAGAATAAAGTTAACAGTTTGCTCTAGGCAATTTGTTTAGCTAATGCTGACTAAAAGTACTGAAACATGAAAATCAGATAGGTAATCAGATCAGTTTACAAACAAGTTCAATTCAAACAAATTTCAGGGTTTGGCCTTTTATGTAAATGTTGAAAACAGCATAAGAAGGCAATTCTTTTGTGCTTAATTTTTCACATTCCAATATATTTATATCAATATAACACAATGTGTATGTTTTTCCATTGCAGTGAAAATTGAGCAGCGTCTAACTCTGTTCTACCTAGCAAATGATGTGATTCAATATAGCAAGCGGAAATCATTACAATTTGTGGAGAGCTGGGGTACAGCTCTACAGAAGGCCACAACACTAGTGAGGTAAAGATTTTCTTCCCCTTTTGAGACTGTTTGAGATAAAATGCACACAAAGCCCCGTTGTCCAAATCCAGTTTTAGAAGTGATCAATTTTTATGATATCCCACCCTTAAATGTATATCTAAAGCTAAAGTCAGATTTAGATGATAATCATGTTTGCAAGGGATGCCTTGCAAGACACTCATTTCATATGAACTGTATCATCTAATGACCTTTCCACAAGTTACGTACATCCTTGCAAATATTATTCCCATCTATATTCAGCTTAATGGACTAAAATCAAAATATTATTCCAGAGATGACAAGGTGAAGGGTAAAATCCTGCGACTGTTCAAGATCTGGAATGAGAGGTCTATCTACGATGAAGTTTTCCTGTCAGATCTGTGTGGACTTCTTACTACAACGACCAAGAAGAATGCCAGTGCAGAGAACACAGAGTTCCAGGTAATTCAAGGATTCTGACATTTTATCGATTACATATCAATGGAGATATTAAATTTCCCATTTCAATTTGCCTCATCTGATTTCTACACCCCTACCCCTACCAGTACCAGCAACTCACAGAATGATTCGAGTTACCAACCAGAGTATACTCCCACCTCATTCACCGGTGGATTCTCAAGCTTCATTGGATCAACCAGCTTACCGTTTGATATTCAGGTAACAATTGAATTTATATCGCATGAGGTGATGATATTCATATAATCGGTTATCTTTTGTTTGCAATTTTTTAATGGTATACTTTGGGTTGTAATCACCAAGGAGTAACCACAAAATGTGTTTTTATTTGCGATATTTTGAGGGTATTTTTGGGTATTGTATATTTTTTTCATGGATTTTGAAAGCGATCAACTATTTAAAACGGGAAAAAAATTATACAACCAAGGGATTATTTTTACTAAAAAGAAGAATGGTTTTACTGTGTGAATTTTCTAATATTTCAATGGTTGATTATTTCAAGTCAAGAAGGAAAATTCACGGTTTACTTGTCTTGTCTAACCCATTGTCATCTGTGTTGTCTTACAGGGTGTACCTTATGTTTTGGGATCATATCTAATATCTCAATAGAGAGCTGGAAAAAAATATGTATTTCATGAATTTGGACCCCCATTATGTGCATAGCTATACATTTGACCACCCCACTCTTACCGTTTTCCATACAGGGTGTACCTTATGTTTTGGGATCACATCTAATATCTCAATAGAGAGCTGGAAAAAAATATGTATTTCATGAATTTGGACCCCATTATGTGCATAGCTATAGAATAAGCCCTGTTTATACAGGGTGTGCCGCATCTCACTTTCCCTACACCATTCCTACACAGTGTGTTACATATTATAGTGTGTTGTGTTACAATGAACAGGGTGTTGTAACACTATAAATAGTGTTACAACATACAGGGTGTTACAATATTCAGGGTGTTACAACATACAGGGTGTTACAATATACAGGGTTTTACAATATTCAGGGTGTTTCAACATACAGGGTGTTACAGCATACAGGGTGTTACAACATGCATACAGGGTGTTACAACATACAGGGTGTTACACTGTATCGGATGTTACAACATACATGGTGTTACAATATACAGGGTGTTACAATATTCAGGATGTTACAACATACAGGGTGTTACAAAATACAGGGTGTTACAACATATAGGGTGTTACAATATACAGGGTTTTACAATGTTCAGGGTGTTACAACATACAGGGTATTACAACATATGGAATCGTAGTAACGCGGAGTCGCGCGATAACGCTTGATAATCCAATCTTGTTAAAATGATACAATGATTTTTCTCTTATAGGCGTACAAGAACTTTGGCAGTCATGTCTGCGACCTTTATAGATCTACTGTGACCAGGAACTAAATTAAATTCTGATGATCTTTCTTTTATAGGCGTACAAGAACTTTGGCAGTCGAGTGAAAACCATGAAACGCAAGCTGGATGAATTAGTAACCAGTCTGCCATCTCCTATACCTAGTCCTGATATAAACGCACCTTCCCCCTCTCCTCTTGATGATATTGAACTACCAGGCGAGGATAATACCACAGGTAATATTTTTTTCCAGCCCTGGAATTTTTCATCTCTTAGTAATTCATAATTTTATTGATACCGAATTAGCCAATAACCCACTCGGGGAAAAAGATATGAAAAGAAACAATCTGTGTATGTTTTGGGAACTTCAAACTAAGCACGCGGTTGTGGGTTTGATTCCCGCCCGTAGTGAATTTTATCCGAGGAACTCCTATCCTGTCCTCCTCTTTCGAATTCGGGTGGTAAGGAAATAAAATAAAATCTATCAATGTTTTGGGGATTTCAAACGAAGCGCTAGGTCGCGGAAAAATATTGGGATGCGCTTAGGAAAATGGGTCAATCGGAACATTTGTAAACAACAACATACCTATTTGAACAATGATTCATTCTCTATTTCAGAGTATGCACAGGCGTACAAGAACTTTGGCAGTCGAGTGAAAACCATGAAACGCAAGCTGGATGAATTAGTAACCAGCCTGCCATCTCCTATACCTAGTCCTGATATAAACGCGCCTTCCCCCTCTCCTCTTGATGATATTGAACTACCAGGCGAGGATAATACCACAGGTAATATTTTTTTCCAGCCCTGGAATTTTTCATCTCTTAGTAATTCATAATTTTATTGATACCGAATTAGCCAATAACCCACTCGGCGAAAAAGATATAAAAAGAAAAAATCTGTCTATGTTTTGGGAACTTCAAACTAAGCACGCGGTTGTGGGTTTAATTCCCGCCCGTAGTGAATTTTATCCGAGGAACTGCTATCCTGTCCTCCTCTTTCGAATTCGGGTGGTAAGGAAATAAAATAAAATCTGTCAATGTTTTGGGGATTTCAAACGAAGTGCTAGGTCGCGGAAAAATATTGGGACGCGCTTAGGAAAATGGGTCAATCGGAACATTTGTAAACAACAACATACCTATTTGAACAATGATTCATTCTCTATTTCAGAGTATGCATATAATCCGACCAGTCTGAACACCACAGCCCAGTATGCCCAATACAACACGAGTAACAACACAAGCACTCTGGATACCAGTGCCTCATCTGATTTCTACACCCCTACCCCTACCAGTACCAGCAACTCACAGAATGATTCGAGTTACCAACCAGAGTATACTCCCACCTCATTCACCGGTGGATTCTCAAGCTTCATTGGATCAACCAGCTTACCGTTTGATATTCAGGTAACAATTGAATTTATATCGCATGAGGTGATGATATTCATATAATCGGTTATCTTTTGTTTGCAATTTTTTGATGGTATACTTTGGGTTGTAATCACCACAGAGTAATCACAAAATGTGTTTTTATTTGCGATATTTTGAGGGTATTTTTGGGTATTGTATATTTTTTTCATGGATTTTGAAGGCGATCAATTATTTAAAACGGGAAAAAATTATACAACCAAGGGATTATTTTTACTAAAAAGAAGAATGGTTTTACTGTGTGAATTTTCTAATATTTCAATGGTTGATTATGGGTGATGATATTCATATAATCGGTTATCTTTTGTTTGCAATTTTTTGATGGTATACTTTGGGTTGTAATCACCACAGAGTAATCACAAAATGTGTTTTTATTTGCGATATTTTGAGGGTATTTTTGGGTATTGTATATTTTTTTCATGGATTTTGAAGGCGATCAATTATTTAAAACGGGAAAAAATTATACAACCAAGGGATTATTTTTACTAAAAAGAAGAATGGTTTTACTGTGTGAATTTTCTAATATTTCAATGGTTGATTATTTCAAGTCAAGAAGGAAAATTCACGTTTTACTTGTCTTGTCTAACCCATTGTAACCTGTGTTGTCCTCGTCCCTATCTCATTACTAATCTAACATTAGCCAGCGTGTTTTAATGTGTTGTTTTGTCCCCCCTGTGTGTTTTGGTTTGGTTTAGAAATCTCTGTTCAGTTCAGATCAGGATAATGCTGCTGTGGTCACATCAAGTGAGACAAATACTGTGGATAACTATGAGGTAGGTGCTTTACTTACTTACTGTTAGTTGGTATTTAACCTCAACAATAATAGGTTGCCTCCATTTTATTCTGTCAGGTAGGTGCTTTGCATGTTTTATAGTTTGGGGTCCTAACTATTGTTTTGTATGGAAAACAAATGCTACTTCAATGTGCAGGGGACATAATGAAAAGGCTGTAAAGGTAGGAGTCTTTTCTTGTAAGATACTTCACGAATGTTTTATCTTGGATATACTTGTGAAGGGTTAACTTAACTATTGTTTTGTATGGAAAACAAATGCTACTTCAATGTGCAGGGGGCATAATGAAAAGACTGTAAAGGTAGGAGTCTTTTCTTGTAAGATACTTCACGAATGTTTTATCTTGGATATACTTGTGAAGGGTTAACTTGGGGGCTGCTTGTAAAAATTCCAATGAATCCAACAAGCATTACACCCAGTGTTCCTCTCTGTTCCCAGGGTAACAAGATAGAAGTGATTGGCTCTACAAACCCACCCCCTGGGAGTACACCCACCATCGTACCTCCTCCTTCTGCCCCTCATTCTGATATGTCCACCCCAGCACAAACCTCTCTAGCCTCTATCCTCAATATGTTGAAACAACCACCCCCTACTACCACCCCAGTGGTACAATACACACCTACCCAGTCTATACCCACCCCAGGAACTCAGCAGTACACACCCACGCCATCTATACCTACCCCAGGGGACCAACATTATAACCCAGTACAGGGTATTCCAACACCAACAGGCCAACAATATAACCCTGTACAATCTATTCCTACCCCAGGGAGCCAACAGTACACACCTGTCCAGTCAATACCTCCCCCCAGCAACCAACAATACACCCCAGTACAATCCATTCCTACCCCAGGGAGCCAGCAATACACCCCAGTACAATCCATTCCTACCCCAGGAAGCCAGCAATACACCCCAGTACAATCCATTCCTACCCCAGTCAATACACAGTACCCCCCACCCACACCGCAGTCTCCAGATCCTCTCCCCCTCCCTCCTCCTCCCCTCCCCCCCTCCATGTTTGACCTGGATGAAGAGTTCAAACCACCCCCCTGGCTCCTCAACACTGAGACTGCAAACACAGGGAGTGACTACCACCCAGCGCCTACACCCCAGGTGTATACCTCCCCCCCACCACTCCCTACCCGGGCTCCAGCCTACACCTCCCCTCCACCTGGGAATATACCGATACCACCACCCCACCCCAATGGTATCCACCCACTACCCGCCGTAGTGTTAAATTATAGGCTCCAAGTCCAAACAATGTATTATAGCAAGTTTTATTCTTGTGTTATTGATCTTTAATTATACATTTAGATACTTGTGTCTTGTACAGAGAAATTCCTAGAACTGAGGGACTAGAATTTATTTTTGCCTATTAAATATTTTTATCTTCTGAATTTTCTTTTTAATCGGGGTGAAGTTACATTTTGCAATTATTATTTCAATTTAAATACTCAAGATGTGTATTCATGTGCCTCTAATAATTTGCTTGCTTGTCATTTCTTTGTTTCACATTTAAATACATTGTTCACTTTTTCAGTTGTTCAATATCATGGCGTTGTTTTTATGTAGAACAAAGAGTTCAGTCCCTTAGTCACCACTATTAAGAAATTAACAAAGTAAACGTTTTAGAAGGAGAGATTCGGTGCTTGTATTGCAGAGGAGAGAAAGATACTGTGAATGCAAGGGTAATAATCAATGGGTACAACAAAATATGGTCAAAATTTTTGAATAACTGAAATGGAAACAAGAGTTGTATTCGATTATGTGAAATAAAAGTCAGTCAAACACGACTGAATATACGAGGAAGTCTGAACGAGAATCCACTTGTAGTTAAGGGATCTGTAGATTTGAGATATAGGGTTCTATGGGGTTCTCAGAGTAACAATCAGGTGCAGGAACATTGAACATTTTCAATGGAACCAAAGAAAAAAATCGTCTATTTAAAAGGTTATCTCCTATCCTGTCTTACTTATCTCCGCACATTCGGGACGAAAAGACCTTTGTAGTTATAGTTCTTTCTATCAAACCTTTTCATTTAATGGCGGTAACGGGTAATGTAGTCTTTATCACAGACCCAAAGAAAAGGAGTATCTTTTATCAAAGATTGATGTCGGGTGATATGATTTACCCAGAATCGGAAGTCCCTACTTACATACATACTCGTAATTATGGGACCATCATAAGAAATAGGTTCGAAACGCTATAGAGAGATAAAGTTGACGACTTTCCTCCTAACAGTGACAAGAAACATGCCTGATTTTTTTCCTCCAAAGTTCCCAGGAATTTCTCTGTACAAGACTTGATAATTAGGAAACTGGAAGAAGCATTATATTGCTTTTCCTGTTAAATCAGATGTGAATTAGGCAAAAGTTCGTCATTAAAATACGACTTAGGTCTCCTACAAGATACATAGATCCCTAATTTAAATTTATTCCCTTTAAAACAAGTTTTCCCTTATTATGTGATTGTTGAGACTCCATTATGTATAAAATGTAATATTACTTTGTATTCTGTTTACTTCTTATGTTAACCAATATTATTTCTGTTAATGTCTGTAGGGTTCTCTTTTATTTTCACTTTTTTCTTTTTGGTTATTTTGGAGAGATGTACCTACCTATCTTTTTTCTGGATATTCGCTTAAATAGCAGAATGGCGGGGACATTAACTGAAATCACAGAGGTAGTGAACTTTCTAGAATGGGTCGCTCATCCAAGTTTTCTAAAATTGTCTATTTTCAAATTCTAGGTACACTCCCAACTTTCCAGTGAATTCCATTCTTACCTACAAAAATTGTTTCTCTGACCAACCATTTTCTTGATTTCATCCTCTTTTTCCTCTTCAATTTCAGAACTGGCCAAATGGTGTACAGGACAAGAAGTGATGGTCCCTGAAATGAATCCATGGTCCACATAGGAGTCATGTCATAGAACTCATGGACTAGTCGTAAGTGTTGCAGTATGATCAATAATATGGATTTATAGCATTGTTTATAAGGATCAGAGTGGCTACAGTATATTCAATAAGCTCGATGACAGTGTCTATCAAGGTAAGCCATCTGTTTTTATATCAAATTCAATAAAAATTACTTTGATATCTTATTTTGGTTCCAAGTTTCAGATGTAGCAAACAATCAATATACTTACCAAACTCCTTACTGTAGTAGGTACCTATAGAAAATCATGCAAATAAATCAAAAGACTTATAAGTTGTAATCAAAAATCAATATTGATTTGTATATTTTTTGAAATGGGGATGTATCAAATAAATCAAAAGACTTATAAGTTGTAATCAAAAATCAATATTGATTTGTATATTTTTTGAAATGGGGATGTATAAAAAAGAAACATTTTAAAATCAATTGTTTAAAATTGAATGAAGATATTTTTTCTATTTACTGAATAAAACATTACTGATGCATGGAAATTGAAATATAAAGATGATATTGCAGACCTGTTTTTATCTTTTTTCTTGCAGAATATTATGAGATCGAATGGAATTTGTTTGCCTCAAGTTGGAATATGAATTAGATACCACCTGCACACAAGAGTGACAGATTCAATACCATGTGAACTGTAGGTACAAATGTGATCATACTCCAGTGGTAATGGCTACATCTTAAAGGTAAGTGCATAGATATCTAAAAAAAAGTTTCATCTGACTAGAATTTGTCCAAAGCCTCTATGCATAGTGCTAGCTGATATAAATAATTGATATTGTGAGAGTGACTACTATAGGAATTATTGTTATGTAAACAACTGTCTTTTACCTAATGATAGTCTGGGTTCAAATATGGGGTGTACTCAGCCTCAGAAACACAACTGATATGCTGGTTTGAATTCCAGTGTGGTTGATGGTCCCTGAAATAAATCCATGGTCCACATAGGAGTCATATCATAGAACTCATGGACTAGTCGTAAGTGTTGCAGTATGATCAATAATATGGATTTATAGCATTGTTTATAAGGATCAGAGTGGCTACAGTATGTTCAATAAGCTCGATGATAGTGTCTATCAAGGTAAGCCATCTGTTTTTAAATCAAATCCAATAAAATTACTTTGATATCTTATTTTGGTTCCAAGTTTCAGATGTAGCAAACAATCAATATACTTACCAAACTCCTTACTGTAGTAGGTACCTATAGAAAATCATGGAAAGAAATCAAAAGACTTATGAGTTGTAATCAAAAATCAATATTGATTTGTATATTTTTTGAAATAGGGAGGTATAAAAAAGAAACATTTTAAAATCAATTGTTTAAAATTGAATGAAGATATTTTTCTATTTACTGAATAAAACATTACTGTACTGATGCATGGAAATTGAAATATAAAGATGATATTGCAGACCTGTTTTTATCTTTTTTCTTGCAGAATATTATGAGATCCAATGGAATTTGTTTGCCTCATGTTGGAATATGAATTAGATACCACCTGCACACAAGAGTGACAGGTTCAATACCATGTGAACTATAGGTACAAATGTGATCATACTCCAGTGGTAATGGCTACATCTTAAAGGTAAGTGCATAGATATTTTTAAAAAAAAGTTTTATCTGTCTAGAATTTGTCCAAAGCCTCTATGCATAGTGCTAGCTGATGTGAATAATTGATATTGTGAGAGTGACTACCATAGGAATTATTGTTATGTAAACAACTGCCTTTTACCTAATGATAGTCTGGGTTCAAATATGGGGTGTACTCAGCCTCAGAAACACAACTGATATGCTGGTTTGAATTCCAGTGTGGAAGGTTGAGGTGAGAAAATAACAAAAATGAAGCCAATACATATTTATAGTTTATGTTCTATATTAAAATATGCTGACCCCATTCACTATCATATCAAAATTACTATGTTCAACAATGAAAAGAAAAAATAATGGAAAAATTAAAATTTTGCAACTTGGAGGCATAATAATAATAATAATAATAATAATAATATATATAAAAAATCAAAATCAAAATCCAAAGTAAAATTCTTGTTTTATTTTAGTGTTTGGAAGTTTGGAACTCCATAAAGTTTGTAGAGCCTTTGTTGGTGTGGCTTAGTGGTCAAGATGCTCACCTGCTAATCAGGAGGGTGTTGGTTCAATCTTCTCTGGGTAGAAGATTTTATTCTGCAGTATAAATAAGTACTATTGAATGCACATAAGAAAAATAATCGGAGGCATAGGGATGTAGCTAAGTGTACGAGGTCTAGAAATCATGCTGAAAACATTACACATAAGTATCATGTATATGATCTGATCTGTGATGTCTGTGTTGAAATCTGTGATGTCTGTGTGTAGAGGGAGGGGAAGAAAAGAAAGGAAGCAAAAAAAAAAAAAAAAAAAAAAAAAAAAAAAAAAAAAAAAATTTAAAAAAAAAAAAAAAAAAAAAGTAGGGTTCTCTTTTATTTTCACTTTTTTCTTTTTGCTTATTTTGGAGAGATTTCATATTTTGCGTATGTGTGCCATTTGTAATTCTTTAATAGCCCCAAGTCTACTAAAGGCCGCGGCCGTTTGGAATTTCGCGCTTGTGTAGATGCATAATAAACGTCCAAAAACTTGATCAAATTATAGTCAACATAGATTGTAGACTTGGGGGTGTAAAGGATTTTGTGGTACACGCTACACATATGAGTCCCTTATACAGGATGTTTCATGCAAGGTTTGTTTGCCCTTCTGTTTGTCAAAAAAACTGTAAAGAAGGAGTTCCCCAGTAGAAAATAGGAAATTTTGTAGACGGAATTGACAGTTACATGCTTTTTTAATGTCAATTTTTTTTTTCTTTTCAGCAATTCCATAGATTAGAGTTATCTCCCCCATTTTGTGCTTTGGTATTTTAAGTATAACCTGTTATTAACGTCATCTGCTGATACAGTCACACGCTATGACAAAGTGGCAGATATATGTCATTATAGTAAACCCGTAGTGTGTCTGATTCCTTTTTAAAACACGTTATCCAGGCATGATCATAATTCTTTTAACGGGTACCATAAAAATGTGATTTTTTTTTCTTGGAGAGATTTCATATTTTGCGTATGTGTGCCATTTGTAATTCTTTAATAGCCCCAAGTCTACTAAAGGCCGCGGCCGTTTGGAATTTCGCGCTTGTGTAGATGCATAATAAACGTCCAAAAAATTGATCAAATTAGAGTCAACATAGATTGTAGACTTGGGGGTGTAAAGGATTTTGTGGTACACGCTACATTATATGAGTCTCTTATACAGGGTGTTTCATGCAAGGTTTGTTTGCCCTTCTCTTCGTCAAAAAACTGTAAAGAAGGAGTTCCCCAGTAGAAAACAGGAAATTTTGTAGACGGAATTGACTTTTTTTGACGGAATTACATGCTTTTTTAATGTCATTTTTTTTCTTTTCAGCAATTCCATAGATTAGAGTTATCTCCCCATTTTGTGCTTTGGTATTTTACTTAAGTATAACGTCATCTGCTGATACAGTCACACGCTATGACAAAGTGGCAGATATATGTCATTATTGTAAACCCATAGTGTGTCTGATTCCTTTTTAAAACACGTTATCCAGGCATGATCATGATTCTTTTAACGGGTACCATAAAAATGTGATTTTTTTTCCTTATGAAAGTATGACAATTTGCTATAGTGTGTGAATGTATCTTTAGGGCTCTGTTTTGTAAAAAAAAAAAAATAATAATAAAAATAAAAATGCCTTTTTGAGATGAATGAATACGGTGAACAAACCTTGCAATGCAATTATCTCCTGTAGATGTCACATTTGTAATAGTAATTATCTTATACTTGTGGCATGTGTATAAATAAACAGACCTAACAATCCAGTTTGCTATATTCCTACCCTATGTTGTGACAACATTGGATGCTATGCATAACCACCAAGCAAATGCTTTCAATTAGTTACTGCTGGTCTTCTGAGTCTAAATTTGGAGTTTAGTGCAACTCTACTAATTCTATTATTTATTTAAAATATACCTACCTTCTTTTTATCTCTTTTTATCTTTCTTTATCTCTCTCTCTCCTCTCCACCTCTCAAATTTATCTACAGAATATCATGAAAGGTTGCCATTATGTTACCCTTTTCTACAGGAAACAGTTCAAATTTGAAACCATCGCAATGAAGAGCTGTTAGGGGGCATATTAAACACCTGATGGAGGAGGGTGTATTTATTAGCAACTTTTTCAAATACTTCTATATTTTGACCTATGCTATTTGTTTTTCAGATCATAGTGATAGTAATGGCAATGGTAAGACAACAGACAACACAGAGAGCGTAGATATGGATCTCAGTGATGATGATGAAGCAGCAGCCAAAGCTCAGTTCAAAGGTGAGTTTTATAATGACTTCTTTCTTACTCACTTTTCATATTTTTATTATTTCTTCGTCCCGCTAACAGAAAAAAAGTCAATTAATCTACAAATTGGTAATTCATTCCACCAAATGATCAATAAATTAATCGTTTGTAGGTATGAAATAAACATCTATTTAGGTAAAGGTAATCAGGTACCTCTAAAACGTACGAAATAGTTGATTTGGGTTTAGTAAAGTGGCAATATAATTATAACCATACTGTTATGTCTCAGGCTCGTTCAACATCAACACTCAGACGGGTAGCGAGGCAGAGGCTGCCCCCTCTCCCCTTCCCTCTACCGAGTCTGAGACCGTGCCTGCTGCCATGCTAGATAAGATCCTACAAGATCCCACAGCTGAGAAGTTACTCAGTAGTATCAACATTGAGACATTGAGTGGTATTAGTGCACTCACTGGGAAAGTACCAGAGCCCAGTGTCTCGCCGGATCTCGCCCCTACCCCTGTCCCGAGCACGGTCCCTAGCCCAGCCACACCCAGCCCGGTGTCTACCTACACACGACCTGTCAGACCACACCAGAGACCCCCAGGCCCAAGGTTCAGACCCAGGCATCATTTCGAGGGCGGGTTCCCAAGGAGAGGGGGCCTCATGGGGCCCCGGTTTGCACCATTTCACCCACCGCATCCCCGGATGGATCGGGGTGGATTCCGGCCCAGATGGTGAGTACCCTGTGGATTATAGGTTATAGGTAGATAAGGGGCTCATGGTTATGTTAAAAGCTTACTGGGACTCCTACCTAGTGAGGAGTGAAGTTAAGATCTAAGAAAGGGAATAGAAACTCTAGCGGTAGGTTGCCATATGCCATGCCAGCGATAGGGACTCCTACCTAGTGAGGAGTGAAGTTAAGATCTAAGAAAGGGAATAGAAACTCTAGCGGTAGGTTGCCATATGACATGCCAGCGGTAGGGACTCCTACCTAGTGAGGAGTGAAGTTAAGATCTAAGATGGGAATAGAAACCCACTTTGTCGCCATACAAAAAGTCCTGGGTTCAATTCCTACCGTGGACAAAAAAAAAAAAAAAAAAAAAATCGAATAGATCTAAGAAAGGGAATAGAAACGCACTTTGTTGCCATACAAAAAGTCCTGGGACAAAAAAAAAATCGAATTTTGATTGGAAATATGATCACAGATTTACTTTCTGATGTTCTTGTTGTGAACTCTTTATAAATTTTAAATTGGGAATGAAACTTGTTTTAGTCCAAGAGTGAGTTTTTACTCTCCTCACGCGTTATTTTGAACTGAAGTTTTAAGAATTCAGGGCGGACACATTTTATCCTCAGTACTTCCATTTTGGATATTTGAGTCTAGGTATGTTTTTAAACTATTTCCCTCGCTGTGTCTTTCTACCACTATGAATTGCCTGTGCAGTTTAATTTTTATATTTCGACACAAGGATTACGCTTTTGATCTATAAAATTGAGTTTGTTTAGGTATTGTACTACCTATCTGTTTTTTTTTTTATTCAGTTTTTCTTCCGGCAAGGTTTTTAAAAACCTTTTGATTTTTTTTTTTTTTTTCGTTTAAAATTTTTATTTATTTTATCCTTAGTACTTCCATTTTGGATATTTGAGTCTAGGTATGTTTTTAAACTATTTCCCTCGCTGTGTCTTTCTACCATTATGAATTGCCTGTGCAGTTTAATTTTTTATATTTCGACACAAGGATTACGCTTTTGATCTATAAAATTGAGTTTGTTTAGGTATTGTACTACCTATCTTTTTTTTTATTCAGTTTTTCTCCCGGCAAGGTTTTCCAAAACCTTTTTTTTACGTTCAAAATTTTCATTCTCAGAACAGGGACTAACAACTTACATCACCTTCTCTCTTTGATCTACTATTCGTTTTTTGTTGAGTTTATTTTTCTAGTTTTTATTCTTTTAGAAATCTCCTTCTAGAATAATTGTTATCATTGTAAACTTTGTATGAATATTCTATGTAATATATTATGTATTTGTGTAAACTACCAGGGTTGGGAAGTTTAGTATTTTTATTCTTTTAGAAATCTCCTTCTAAAATAATTGTTATCATTGTAAACTTTGTATGAATATTCTATGTAATATATTATGTATTTGTGTAAACTACCAGGGTTGGGAAGTTTAGTGTGTTAGGTCTCTTTGCAATGTGATTACAAGCTTGAAATTTTCTAGAGTTAAACTATAGGCTCCAAGTCCAAACAATGTATTATAGCAAGTTTTATTCTTGTGTTTTTGATCTTTAATTTCATTTAGATACTTGTGTCTTGTACAGAGAAATTCCTAGAACTGAGGGACTAGAATTTATTTTTGCCTATTAAATATTTTTATCTTCTGGATTTTCTTTTTAATCGGGGTGAAGTTAAATTTTGCAATTATTATTTCAATTTAAATACTCAAGATGTGTATTCATGTGCCTATAATAATTTGCTTGCTTGTCATTTCTTTGTTTCACATTTAAATACATTGTTCACTTTGTCAGTTGTTCAATATCATGGCGTTGTTTTTATGTAGAACAAAGAGTTCAGTCCCTTAGTCACCACTATTAAGAAATTAACAAAGTAAACGTTTTAGAAGGAGAGATTCGGTGCTTGTATTGCAGAGGAGAGAAAGATATTGTGAATGCAAGGGTAAACTTAATGATCAATGGGTACAACAAAATATGGTCTAAATTTTTGAATAACTGAAATGGAAACAAGAGTTGTATTCGATTATGTGAAATAAAAGTCAGTCAAACACGACTGAATATACGAGGAATCAAAATTCAGGTTTGATGTTTTTCAAGCTCGAAAAAGGTTTACCTTGTTTTGTCCGATTTTTACGTTACGAAACACGCGGTTTTTGTCCGAAGAAATTTTGGAGCAGAGGTCTCCATTTTTCAGGAAAACTTGCGCTTTATTCAAGGATCAGAATGAGACCTTTTTTGCCTTTTTACCTCACGTCCTTCCCAGCGAAATAACCACTTGACTACCTGTAAAACACACTTGATGATCAGGTCTATTCGGATCAAAATTTTGTGCTCTGGCTCGTGGTTTTAACAAAAACAGTTTATCGATTAAAATGGAAAAGTTATGACCAGATAAGGGGCTCATGGTTATGTTAAAAGCTTACCGGGACTCCTACCTAGTGAGGAGTGAAGTTAAGATCTGAGATGGGAATAGAAACTCTAGCGGTAGGTTGCCATATGCCATGCCAGCGATAGGGACTCCTACCTAGTGAGGAGTGAAGTTAAGATCTAAGATGGGAATAGAAACGCACTTTGTTGCCATACAAAAGGTCCTGGGTTCAATTCCTACCGTGGACAAAAAAATTCGAATTTCGATTGCAAATATCATCACAGATTTACTTTCTGATGTTCTTGTTGTGAACTCTTTATAAATTTTAAATTGGGAATGAAACTTGTTTTAGTCCAAGAGTGAGTTATGAGATCTACCTACCCTGAGCCGTTATCAGTGTTTTTCTGGCGCACCCTGTATTAATATGGTCATGTGTCAAATGTAGACATTATTCGAGTACCTATGCTGTTATCACGCGAGATCTCGATGGAATTTTCCTGTACAGGTATTAGAAAATATTTAGGGGGGAAACGATTAGCCCAGTGGTAACGCGCTTGCTTACCTTACTGAAGGCCCTGGGTTTGATGCCCACCATCGACAAAAAAAAAAAAAAAAAAAAAAACCCCCCCGCTATCCTACTAATATGGTCATGTGTCAAATGTAGACATTATTCGAGTAGGTACCTATGCTGTTATCACGCGAGATTTCGATGGAATTTTCCTGTACAGGTATTAGAAAATATTTAGGGGGAAAGGATTAGCCCAGTGGTAACGCGCTTGCTTACCTTACTGAAGGCCCTGGGTTTGATGCCCACCATCGACAAAAAGAAAAAAAAAGATCCTCCTACTATCCTATCTCACCATCAGTCTGAAAATAATGAAAAATCTTACCTACTCCTGCCTGCTGAAAAATATCATGCGAGAAAGAAAAGTAGATAGGATACCTACTCAGAAGAGAAATCATATTTTCCAACATTTTCTTTGTCTCCACAGAGTTTAATAAAATACCTACCATTTCGGCCGAATTAGACTAGATACTTTTAGGTTGATGAAAATGAAAAGGCGTAAAATTTCGAGTAGGGTAAAAGGTAAGCAAGAAGTAGGCGCATGCGCGGTAATCGGGGTTGTTCACTTTACTGATATTTGAATTTTGGCGCGCTCTTTTGGGTTGGTAACAGTGTATTGATTTTTGCTTGGTGCGTTGGCACGCCTGCATAGATTGTAAACAGCGCGAAATATTTGAAAAATGGTAGTGATAAAACTCCTGCCTGCTGAAAAATACCATGCGAGAAAGAAAAGTAGATAGGATACTCAGTAGAGAAATTAAACATATTTTCCAACATTTTCTTTGTCTCCACAGAGTCCAATAAAACACCTACTATTTCGGCCGAATTAGACTACTTTTAGGTTGATGAAAATGAAAAGGCGTAAAATTTCAAGTAGGGTAAAAGGTAAGCAAGAAGTAGGTGCATGCGCAGTAATCGGGGTTGTTCACTTCACTGATATTTGAATTTTGGCGCGCTCTTTTGGGTTGGCAACAGTGTATTGATTTTTGCTTGGTGCGTTGGCACGCCTGCATAGATTGTAAACAGCGCGAAATATTTGAAAAATGGTAGTGATAAAAAAATATGTAAACAGGAGGTGAATTTTTACCTGGATTTGCATTGCTTTTACTTTTACCTATCTTTTTTTCTAGATATTCGCTTAAATAGCAGAATGGCGGGGACAATAACTGAAATAACAGAGGTAGTGAACTTTCTAGAATGGGTCACTCATCCAAGTTTTCTAAAATTGTCTATTTTCAAATTCTAGGTACCTACACCCCCAACTTTCCAGTGTTTCTCTGACCAACCATTTTCTTGATTTCATCCTCTTTTTCCTCTTCAATTTCAGAACTGGCCCAATGGTGTACATGACAAGAATTGCCAATGGTGTACATGACAAGAATTGATAGTCCCTGAAATAAATCCATGGTCCACATAGGAGTCATATCATAGAACTCATGGACTAGTCGTAAGTGTTGCAGTATGATCAATAATATGGATTTATAGCATTGTTTATAAGGATCAGAGTGGCTACAGTATGTTCAATAAGCTCGATGATAGTGTCTATCAAGGTAAGCCATCTGTTTTTAAATCAAATCCAATAAAATTACTTTGATATCTTATTTTGGTTCCAAGTTTCAGATGTAGCAAACAATCAATATACTTACCAAACTCCTTACTGTAGTAGGTAAAGACCTTAGCAGTTAAAGTTCCTTCTATCAAACCTTTTCATTTAATGGCAGTAATGGGTATGTAGTCTTTATCACAGACCCAAAGAAAAGGAGTATCTTTTATCAAAGATTGATGTCGGGTTATATGATTTACCCAGAATCGGAAGTCCCTACTTACATACATACTCGTAATTATGGATCCATCGTAAGAAATAGGTTCGAAACGCTATAGAGCAGGGGTTCTTAACCTTTTAGAATTGGCGGACCACTATTGATAAACCAAAAATCTCGCGGACCACTTGAGATTATGTATGTCAATTAGACCAGGGGTTCTTAACCTTTTAGAATTGGCGGACCACTATTGATAAACCAAAAATCTCGCGGACCACTTGAGATTATGTATGTATGTATGTATGTATGTATGTATGTATGTATGTATGTATATGCAATCAATTGTACATTGTACACGCTATGTGACAATGGGTATGTATTAGACTCTAATACATACCCATAATTAATAATTAGAGGACCTATATCTACCTGTAGGAAAAGAGATAGAAAATGAGAAAAATTAACATTATGAAAATATACATAGACTCTAATACATTAGAGTCTAATACATACCCATAATTAATAATTAGAGACCTATATCTACCTGTAGGAAAAGAGATAGAAAATGAGAAAAATTAACATTATGAAAAGAGGAAAGATTTTTTTTTCCTTTCTTAGGGGTATGTTATATAAAATAGAGATACGATGACTTTTTCCTTACTCACCTCTCGCGGACCACCTGAAACCTTCTCGCGGACCACTAGTGGTCCACGGACCATAGGTTAAGAATGGCTGCTATAGAGTATAGAAGGACTTATCCAAACCTGGTCGACCTATATATCAAATTAAAGGTCTTTCTACTTTGTCAGATGAAATTGACGATTTTCCTCCTAACAGTTACAAGAAACATGCCTGATTTTTTTTCTTCCAAAGTTCCCAGGAATTTCTCTGTACAAGACTTGATAATTAGGAAACTGGAAGAAGCATTATATTGCTTTTCCTGTTAAATCAGCTGTGAATTAGGCAAAAGTTCGTCATTAAAATACGACTTGGGTCTCCTACAAGATACATAGATCCCTAATTTAAATTTATTCCCTTTAAAACAAGTTTCCCTTCTTATTATGTGATTGTTGAGACTCCATTATGTATAAAATGTAATATTACTTTGTATTCTGTTTAATTCTTATGTTAACCAATATTATTTCTGTTAATGTCTGTAGGGTTCTCTTTTATTTTCACTTTTTTCTTTTTGCTTATTTTGGAGAGATGGTGTTGGTTCAATCTTCTCTGGGTAGAAGATTTTATTCTGCAGTATAAATAAGTACTATTGAATGCACATAAGAAAAATAATCGGAGGCATAGGGATGTAGCTAAGTGTACGAGGTCTAGAAATCATGCTGAAAACATTACACATAAGTATCATGTATACGATCTGATCTGTGATGTCTGTGTTGAAACTAAGTGGAAGATTAAAAATGTTCTGTGTAGAGGGAGGGGAAGAAAAGAAAGGAACAAAAAAAAAAAAAAAAAAAAAAAAGAAAAAAAAACTTTAAAAAAAAAAAAAAAAGAAAAAATTATCATAAAAAAAAAAAAAAATGGAAATATAAACTTTAAAAACAAATAAAAAAGTACAACTTATCATACATAATAAAAGTAATATAATTTATATAAACAATGTGAAAAATACAACATTAAAAAGAAAACAAACGGAGGGAAATGTTCAACATAAAAAAAAGATCAACATGAATATAAAACTTATCATATTAATATCACAAAATTATTATCGAAACCTATAGTTTACAACTAGAAATAAATAAAATCGGTAACAAATTACACAACAGAATGTTAAAACATGAAAAACTTTACAATTAGGTAACTGTGCTGTGACTTGAGCAGAAGCTAAGGAGTTATTATCTCTGTACCTGCAGCTACCTCTAATTCTGATTTTGTCATTAATTGCGTAACAGTTACATGGATATCACACTAGCCTTGCATGTCAGAAACTCAGAAGTCCTGGAGTTCATTTTCATCAAGTCCCAATTTCATCAGCTCTGTAATGGCATTGGGAGTGTCTTGCCAACAAATGTTGCGAAGATGAAAGTAGACAAAAGCTGACTAGTGGCATTATTACCCTGGAATCCGCCTAAGTGATGGAAAAACTGTTTCATTCTATTATTATCTGTCTTTGGTTTTCTTCCTCTGATCCCTAGATCTTCTTTCGTCATTTGGATGAAGTCTCAATTCTCGATAGTAGCGCTGTGAAATGAAAAGACATGTATAGAAATTATCAAGAGGTATACCCTTATATCCAGAAGGATTAACCTAAAATCAGGAGATCTGAGTACAAGACCAAAGACTGCACATAGGCAATATTTTCACTCAAATTTAAGTCAAGTCATCAAATTTAAATTAGTAGGAATATTAATGGCGGAACGATATTTGTAACCACTCATCATTTTTTTAAACCTTTTTTAATGGTTGTTCATTAAAATTTGATCATGATAACTTACCAGTTGTTCATTATCAGAGACTCTGGACAGCAGATCCAGGCGTTCATTATTGTATCTACTTACCAGTTGTTCATTATCAGGGGATGTCTTTCACGTTACTGGAATATGAAAATAATCATCGTCATGTTAGGGTTAATCGCAGAGTTTTTGCACCAAAATTGGCGTCCGTTAATTCAATTTTTGAACGTTATTTGACGAAAACTCGTTTCTGCGCATGTGCAGAGCGCGCAAAAACGAGTATTTGTCAAATAACGATGAAAAGTTTAAAACACGACTCTAATTTTGGTTGCAAAAACTCCATCATTATAGTTTTCATTACACGAAGAAAAAACAAAGAGGTTTTGTAGGGAGAACTGTAACAATGGAGGTCTTATCGTCCCGAAATCGAAGAAAACTTGACAGGAGAAAGCCAGCCTTTCCGAGAACAAAACTTATCTGTTCGGTTCACTTCGGTTCCGAGAACGAACCCTATGTGTTTAGGATAAATAACAAACCCTATGTGTTTAGGATAAAGTTGTTCCTGGCAGGAATCGAACCTGAGACCTCCGAAACTCTCCAACTAGGCTGTCTGTCAGGTTGGTACTCACAACCAACATAACTAGGCTGTCTGTCAGGTTGATACTCACAACCAACATAACTAGGCTGGCTGTCAGGTTGAACTCACAAGGGAACACGAGAGAGAACAATGAAGAGGATTAGTTGAAAATGGTAAAAAAAAAAAAAAAAATATATATCTGGTGTGAACACGACTTTCCTTATCCTAATGAATGATGTTATTTGGGTGTTCATCTATTGTAACTTTTACAATATCTCTAACCATTTTGTCAGTAAAGCTGAAAACCGCCAAGCGTTGCACCGATCTTAACCAAAAGTTTCGTGTCGCATCCTTTTCACATTTGACAGCTGCATGCCAAATTTCAAGTCTCTAGC
Source organism: Diaphorina citri (assembly GCF_000475195.1). Lineage (NCBI taxonomy): Eukaryota > Metazoa > Arthropoda > Insecta > Hemiptera > Psyllidae > Diaphorina > Diaphorina citri. Next base: position 491,324 of record NW_007377560.1, on the reverse strand, counting down.
TCTTACCGTTCTCGAGATATTTACTGGTACTTGATACTCACAAGGTAAATATCTTGTTCCACACCGGTGTGAGCGTCTTATATTCAGTCTGGGTTTGTAGTCTGGCGTTCACTAGTTCGAGTACGCAGAATGGATCGGATTTCCCGCCTAGATCTGCTGCAGCCAGGCCTTGAGCTTTGTATACTTTCACCGTGAGATGACCTACGTCCCGGAGACGATGAAACGCGCGGAGTAAAGACTGGAAACAGGCAGGAAATTGAGTGTTTTACTCGAACTCACTTAACTAACAGACAAAAGAGAAGAGAGACGGAAGGCAGGACAGGAGAAAGCCATCCGTTCCGAGAATGAAACTTATCTGTCCAGGATAAAATCCGCCCCTCGTGGAAATCGAACCTAACGACCCGACCTAGCGCTCACAAGGCAGACGCCCTACCAACCAAGCTTTCTAGGCTGGCGTAGTTTTTTACTCACATATCGTTCGTGTATCATTCGGATATCCTCGGGATTTTCCGAGTGACTAGTGAGATCTGTAATGGTCTCGGAGGCCGTGGTACCACTGATAGTTAACAGGAGGCTGATGACACCTCCTCCATCCTCCAGAGGTTTCTTGATCTTGTGTGTGGTCTCCCGCTCCAGACAGCTCAAGTCTATTGTACACCTGATAAAGAGGAAAGTTAATAAAAGTAAAGAATTATTTGTGGTGAAGCTGAGAGTCTCTTCACAATTTTTATGGATATCACAGCACTCTAAGAGCCTCCTTTACTAATTATGTCATTTCTGTAATTTTTACTTTGGTCGCTTCTTGGCTAAAGTAGCTCTTCAGTTGTCCTCACGAGGCTGAGTGGACCCCGAAACAAGCACAGGGCCAAAAAGACTGTCCAACTTTCCATACGTTGTTTGCAAGTTTGCGTATTATACAGAGATGTAGAGTCGAATTCTAGACGTTGCGTTGTATAACTTAACTAGAGCAATCTGGCAATCGATCATCTTTATTTCAACACCAATCTGAGGTTATAAATCTATCTGGGTTTGCTTATTATACAGAGATGTAGAGTCGAATTTTAGACGTTGCGTTGTATAACTTAACTAGAGCAATCTGGCAATCGATCATCTTTATTTCAACACCAATCTGAGGTTATAAATCTATCTGAGGACGTTTTTTAACAGGAACAGTTTGTGTTTTCAAAATGCTTCTCGTAGTTCTCTTTATTTACTCTTAGAGAATTTATTATGCTGCTTTAAATGTACGTAAAATTATTGCCCGTCACCCGTCACTCTATCTAGAATTTACTGATGACTGAATTATTGAGAATTTATTAAACTCCACTTTATACGAGGATTCAGTATATTTTTTGATAGTGGTTGTCACATTGCAATACCTCTAACCATTTTGTCAGTAAAGCTGAAAACCACCAAAAAGCGGTCGAAAGCCGCCAAGCGTTGCACCGATCTTAACCAAAAGTTTCATGTCGCATCCTTGTTACATTTGACAGCTGCATGACAAATTTCAAGTCTCTAGCTCTTACCGTTCTCGAGATATTTTGTTTACAGACAGAATTACAGACACACACACGGACCAATGGCTGAAACTTTGTATTTAGGCTCTAGGGACCTCAAAACGTGTTTTGGCACTAAAATCTGACCATGATTGCATTACTTTCCTTCCTAGTTATAGGATAAGGAAAGTAAAAATGTAAGAAATTCTCACAAAAAAAAAAAGAAAAAATAAATAAATAAATAAAAAAATCAAAACCGTCAAATTTTGCCAGAGTTTTTGCAGGTCACATAAAATTCTTCAAACCATTGTCTTCAATGAGGTAAAAAAATTCTTCAAACCATTGTCTTAGCAAAGATATTGCAGAATCGAGATGCTTTTGTTAATAAATGACCCTCAAACTCTCATCTTTACTTCCTCAATCCCAAGACTTACTTCTTCACACTCTCACACAGGGAGGCAATGAATCCTATGGAGTTCTGCACTATTTGCGTCACCTCCTGGATTGCTTGCAGTTTCTCCTTGAGGCTTTTCTTCTCCTCTTTATCCTTATCATCTTCATCATCTTCCTCATCACCACTATCATCATCTTCAGCTCTGTCTGAACTCCAGTGAGACGAGAGAAGTGTTTGTACCTGCCATCAGAAAAGGAACAATAATGTGGTGAACTTACTCAGAAAGAAGGAACGAGTCCCCAAAAAGACCGATTGAGTCCGAATTTCAACGGAAAAAAGAAGTTTTTATTTATTATTATTATTTTTTTTACTATTATTTTTTTTTAATAGGACCCATAGTTTAATAAATGAATTTCCTTTAATGTGTTCAACATGTTTGCCAAATTTCAATCAAAATCAGACAAACCGTTTGGAAGTTATGGTCAAACAAACGAACTAAAAATTTACGGAGAAACCATAGGAGACTAAATCGCCGTGCAGTGGTTAAAACTTGGAATTCACTTCTTTCGTTCAAAGCTTTCAACTCACCACATAGCCTTTGAGGAAAATCAGCAGTAGAGCGATGGGTACCATGTATGGTTCAAAATAATAGCATAGTATTATGAACAGGATGACCGCTATCAAACTTTTCAGTGTGGATTCCCATTCGAAACAGTCTCTGTAACAGAAGCAAATGACAGGAAATTTAGAATACATACTTTTCCTTTTATGGTGCTCCTTGGCATAGTATTCCGTTTAGGATAAGAAGCAAATGAGTAATGTTTTCGGTCAGTCAGCGGTAGGGTTGCCAATTGTCCCGTATTTCCCGGTATATCCCGCATTTTTTTTTTAATGTCCCACCTGGAAAAGCCTCTGTCCCGGGTAATGCCTTCAGGCGCACTCCATTTGTTAAAGGTTTAGGTTTACCTTGCCCTTGGGTTCAATTTAATTTAAAGAAACCATATTTATTTAGTTAGTTATTCATATGTCATACTTACTGTAGAAATATTCCTATATCATAGAACCACATCACAATTACTTTCAGTCTCATAACATTTCGTACGAACACTTGGCGTTTGAATTTGCCTTCGGTTTGCATGTATTTTTCTTCTTTCGGATTCAAAGTACGAATACACGCGCGAATCTGAAAAACGAAGGAAAGGACATTTTAGAAAGAAAAAAAAATCCTCAAGCTCTAGCTACCTTTTGATTATTGTTTGTAATAATAATAAAAAAAATAATAATTAAATATAATATTTATATTAATCATGTGTACTAATAGATGAATGCTCGTTTTTTGTTTCAGGTTCAAGAATTGGCCGATAGAAGATTATGTCACGATTTGCTACAAAGTCTTAATCCAATACATACACCTACGTATGCAGAATCAATCGAGTTTAATTTTTTCCACACCATCCGTTCAATAACGACTTGATTAAGGACGCTAAAGTCAGAGTAAGTTATATGTGAGTAGCTAGTGCAAGTGAGCATGTTTATGTTTGTATTTGGAGATGGTACATTGATATGAATTACTTATGAAATTTTCTAATTTTTGAGACCACGACAAACTATTGTAAGACTGAAAAATCATTAAATATAATATTTATATAAATTCTGTGTACTAATAGTTGAATGCTCTTTTTTTTGTTTCAGGTTCAAGAATTGGCCGATAGAAGAATATGTCAGGATTTGCTACAAAGTCTTAATCCAATACATACACCTACGTATGCAGAATCAATCGAGTTTAATTTTTTCCACACCATCCGTTCAATAACTTGATTAAGGACGCTAAAGTCAGAGTAAGTTAAATGTGAGTAGCTAGTGCAAGTGAGCATGTTTATGTTTGTATTTGGAGATGGTACATTCATATGAATTACTTATGAAATTTTCTAATTTTTGAGACCACGACAAACTATTGTAAGACTGAAAAATCATATAGTAAATGCTCTGGATTAAATCTAGTTTTTAGAGTGTAAGGTCTGTGAATGAAAATCTGTGATTTAGGAAGATTTTTCTCTCCATGTAATTAATACTCGTATATCTAAAAAGAGCAAGTTAATTACAGAAATTCATAATCTAGTCATCTTGACTTTTTGATTCCATTTTGTTAGAAATACATGGAATTTTTTTTTTTTTTATTGAAAAAAGTCGACGAAGAAAAAATAAAACAGAAAATATTTTCCCAATCAGAAGTCTGAAAACTCTTGTAATTTTCTCTTCTATCCCTCCCTATCTGAGGACATTGTGCCTATTTTATTATTATTATTATTATTATTATTATTACCGGGTTCCACACGACATCCATCTCAAGTAGGATCTGCGGATTGTTGCCCTTGGCTCTTCCTGTCAGCTTCTTATCCTTAAGAGCATACCATCGCCTCTCCCCATTCCGTATCCTGAGCAGAGGTATGGCTAACTTCCCCAGGAACTCTACCTTGTGGTCTTTATCCTCGTCGTATACCGTCACTTCTAACACGGAGTTTATGTCTTTCACGTTACTGGAATATGAAAATAGTTATCGTTATGTTGAGTAGATAGTTTTTGGAACTAAAATTAGCGTCCGTTAATTCAATTCTTGAATGTTATTTGACGAAAACTCGTTTCTGCGCATGTGCAGAGCGCGCAGAAACGAGTACTTGTTAAATAACGATGAAGGGTTTAAAACACGACTCTAATTTTGGTTGCAAAAACTCCATTATAGCTTTCATCACACGAAGAAAAAACAAAGAGGTTTTGTAGGGGGAACTGTAACAATGGAGGTCTTATCGTCCCGAAATCGAAGAAAACTTGATAGGAGAAAGCCAGCCTTTCCGAGAACAAAACTTATCTGTTCGGTTCACTTCGGTTCCGAGAACGAACCCTATGTGTTTAGGATAAAGTTGTTCCTGGCAGGAATCGAACCCGTGACCTCCGAAACTCTCCAACTAGGCTGTCTGTCAGGTTGATACTCACAACCAACATAACTAGGCTGTCTGTCAGGTTGATACTCACAACCAACATAACTAGGCTGGATTATTCGCAAATTAAAGAAGGAAAATACAAAATAAATAAAAAAATAATGATATATGATAAGATTGATAAGAAAAAGGTAAACAAAGCTGGATAATCGATATTTGACTTTATAATCGATTTTTTTTTCTCCTTCAGGCCGTGGGATTTTTATTTGAAAAAAATTCCCTCTGATATTGGTAGTAGGGTCTGTTCACACTAATGTTGTGTCGTTGGTCGATTTTTCGAAATTTAGCTTCACTATTTTCGTTGGTCAGATTTTGCAGTCCACAGCTGCTTGACCTCCTTGGAGAGTTAGGTGATTTGACTTTTTTATCCTCTTTTATCTTTCAAATCTCTGGTTTTCCCTGTAGGCTCGTCTTTTACCTTGCAAGTCTGGGTTCCGTTGAATCCTTATCTATAGTTGTTTCCACGAAAAAATAATTATAACTATGAAAAATTTCAATTTTAATATTGGAAATGCAAATTCACTATTTGTTATTGTTTACGTTTTTGACCGAACTCCTCATTGGATACTCCTTCGATCCCATAATAATTTATTCATCATGTCGAAAGACGAAGAAATTATTCTCGGGACATCTTTTGATATTTCCGATGAAGGGATGGATGGATGAATGAATGAAGAAGTGGGAAAATGGGTGAGTATGCTCGTACACTTTTGTACATGATTGTGGTCAGATTCAAAGGTTCTTATTTTAGGAAGGACGGACATGATAGCAGGGTCGTATTTATAGAATATGAGGAGGAGGAGAAGAAGAAGAAGAGGAAGGAGAAAAATAAAGAGGCAGAGAAGCAGATGAGGAGGAGGAGAAATTTAATAGACGGAGAAGAAGAGATGGGAAAGTCAGAAGAATGATGGAAGAAGTACGACAAGGAAAGAGAGGAGGAGAATGAGTAGAAAAGGGAATGAAGAAGAGAGTAGGAACGAAAGCAGATCATAGGGAAAGATCCCTGAGGGCCTGAGGCAAAAACAGGAGGAATATTTGAGCTGGGGGTCAAACACCCTGCCGTAAAAAAAAAAAATGAAATAAAATAAATAAATTAAAAAAAAACCCCTTCCTAAATAGGTCAGACAAGTAGCATTTTTTTATGACTGGTTTCTTAAACACACCATAATCATCATTCAAAATGAAATTTCATTTTTAGATAGAAATAACAAAAGAGGAAGGAAGGAAGAAAGAAAGGGAAAGAGAGGGAGAGAGAAAGAGAGAGAGAGGGGGGAGAAGGTAACGAAGGTGGTACCTTACATGTGTTGCTTATACACTCGAAGGCTTTCTTGGAAAAAGGGCTTCACCCTGCGTAGCCCCTTTTTGTAGTATAAAACCTGTAGGTACCCACTCTCTCTGCACCTCTCCTCTCCCATACACTTTTCCCCAAATTCCCAATATAATATATAAGCTCGGACCAACAGTCTCCAGTAAACCGTAAATTGAACATCTATCATCTCCGGGGCTCTGATAGACTTAACCACTTCCAGGTAAGAGTTTATCCTCATCTCTAGTTTTCCATCCCAATTTCGTAGAGAAGAGAACGAACCTCCCCACACAATATCTTACATCCAATACGTTGAGAGAATTCAGACTCTTGCTCAGAAGCGCAGAGGTGGCTCCAAATGAGGATGATAGCGATGTAGGTGTAGATCCACCAGAGGTCGCCACTGTCACTCCTTGTGCGCTGGCAACGTTGCATGATGACAACACTGTAGTACCGGGTGGTGTAGACGCTAATAGACCGGCTGTAGGTTCGTTACTCTCCATACTGTAGACCCTGGATTTATCTTTCAATGCAACGCTTGGCGGCATTTTACCTCTTTTTGGCGGTTTTCGCTGGAATTTACCAATATCTCGGGAACGGTATAAGCTAAAGACTTGAAATTTGGTATGTAGTTCACAAATGTGACAAGGATGCGAAATGAAACTTGGTTGAGATAGGTGCTGCGGTTGGCGGTATTTTGACCGCTTTTTGGCGGGTACGACGTCGGTGTAGATCCCCCAGAGGTCGCCACCGTCACTCCTTGTGAACTGGCAACGTTGCATGATGGCAACACTGTAGTACCGGGTGGTGTAGACGCTAATAGACCGGCTGTAGGTTCGTTACTCTCCATACTGTAGACCCTGGGTTTATCTTTCTTGGATGAAAGATAGTGGGGGAATCTTGTCTAAGATCTTTTTGAACTGACTGTAGCAGTGGAGTGCAAAGTTTACCCCGATTCCCCTTACATTGAAGTTTCGACCGCTTTTTGCGGTTTTCAGCTATACTGACTAAACGGTTAAATATATTGTAATTGTAACAACAGAACACCCAAATCAGCACCATTCAATAGGATAAGGAAAGTCGTGTGATGTTCACACCAGATTTTTCTTACATTGAAACTTTGATATTTTCCGGTCTATTATTCACGACTTTTTAGGAAATTTAAAAATAAGTAAACGTCAGAAGTTTTCACCCTAAGAAAACTTCCTTACAGGAAGAGGAAGTTAGAGGAACAATGCAATCTTCAAACATAAAAAGATTAGGTGAAACTTTTTAAAAGCTTTTTGTTTGGGGGAAAAATAAAGACCGTTTTTATTTCCCGTTTACTTACTTCCTATGAATAAGTACTTTTTTTATCGCACAAATCTATCAAAGTAAAAGTTAAGATAATGGTTCTTCACATTCAATATTCAATTGAATAGATTTTTTTAAGTAAAAGGTGGTTGTCTTCCAACAGCTTGTTTGTATGTAAGAACAAAGATATGAACTCTACTGACTTTTTAGCAATAACAGAGAAGTTAAGAAACGTCGAGCTTGGTATGTATTTGGATGGTACGTGTTCTTGTGGATCTGTAAAAGATGTTCATCTCCAGAATCTCCACACGTTTACTCAACAATTCTTTAACAACAATTCTTTAAATATTCAATTATTTAGGTAACTCTCGGATTTTTTATTTCACTAATACAAGGAGAGAAATAATCAGCACTTTCTAACGTCTAAGGACACCTTATTCCTGACATGTCTTCAATTTAGTCACCACATCTTTAATTAGCACCCAGAAACAGGTCGCCAAGATCACAAGTAACTCTAATAACTGTTTAATTGTAATAAATTAATTACAAAACAACTCTCTCTAGTAAGGAGAGTGTTTCAACTCGTAATGAGTGTTATACTGATAGAACTAGATTAGTAGAGAGATTCTATGCAACGAGATGGTGGAAACTAGTGTAAACACAGCTGTTAGATTATATGGGACGCATTGTATGATATCAGACTGTATATTATACCCTGAAGAAATGTCTAAATATTCAATTATTTAGGTAACTCTCGGATTTTTTATTTCACTAATACAAAGGGAGAAATAATCAGCACTTTCTAACGTCTAAGGACACCTTTTTCCTGACATGTCTTCAATTTAGTCACCACATCTTTAATTAGCACCCAGAAACAAGGCTCAAAACAGGTCGCCAAGATCACAAATAAATCTAATAACTGTTTAATTGTAATAAATTAATCATAAAACAATTATCTCTAGAAACGAGAGTGTTTCACCTCGTAATGAGTGTTATACTGATAGAACTAGATTAGTAGAGAGATTCTATCCAACGAGATGGTGGAAGCTAGTGTAAACACAGCTGTTAGATTATATGGGACGCATTGTATGATATCAGACTGTATATTATACCCTGAATTTGCAATACACTGATAATGTCGCCTGTGTCAGTGCAGAACCCAACATAGGTGGAGTATCTTCTGTCTGACCCCGATCCTGTATAGGAGTTGAAATCAGACCCAAGTCTGACCGATAGTAGATAAAGCCCGGCCATTCACTATCAGGTAAACCTGACAGGTCGCCTGAGAGCCTTATTATTATTGCTGCCATACACTATTAGGTAAACCTGACAGGCGCACCTGTACAGGTCGGCCTAATAGTGAAATCAGACCATTTGCTCAGCTATAGTCCGCAGGATATTTCCAAGTATGAGGAATCTTATGAATGAATCAACATCCATTGAGGGGAAAAAGAATGAGTGAAATGAATGTCTGACTCATGATGTGTTTCATAAGATTCTTGCGATTCATAAGTACGTAACTACATAACAGAACTGTAGTAGTCTAATGTCTTAAAATGAAGTTGCGTATCTCAGATACAGCTCAAGCATTGTTTCTTAACTTTAAAAACATTCAATACCCTACTTGTCAGGTCTACTAGATATAGTGAATGGTCATGGGCCAGAAACAATTTGTTTCTCCACAACTCCTGAACGGTTTGTCCAATTCTAATAAAATTTGGACCTTTTTCTTCTGACCACAATCTTGGTGTTCTCATCCTTTTTTACTCCTTTACTACCCAGAACCGTGCCTCTGTATCGCATAACAATAATAATTATATGTATTGTGTATTCAGTTGTTGTGTTGGGGAGCTCAGATTTTCCCTGACGCCAATAGCAAAATAGTTCCATCACCATCACCTTTATCATATGTATATCGTGATGAGAAAATTATTCTTTGTCTAAATCTATCATGTGATCAATTTACTATAGGGTTCACCAAAGTGCGCTAACATATCTTGAACGAAGTACCTAATTGAAAATCGGCCGGTGATGCCACAGTCATACCCAGTATTCTAACCCCTTTACAGTCTAACTTTAACAGTACTCATGTGATTCATGGAACTTCTCCGCAATCCTCCGGATACGAAACTCTTTGGAAACAAAAGAAGGAGCTTAAAAGAATAGTCAATAAGAACGAAAAGAATATATAAAATCACTATTCAAGAATACCTTACATAATAAGAAGAAGTTATGGTCCCTAAAAGTACAGAAGTACTTACAGGGATGGTGAAGAATAGGGGATCCTTTCCCTGTATCCACAGTTAAATCATAACACCCTGTATCCACAGTTAAATCATAACACCCTGTATCCACAGTTAAATCATACCACCCTGTATCCACAGTTAAATCATACCACCCTGTATCCACAGTTAAATCATATCACCCTGTATCCACAGTTAAATCATATCACCCTGTATCCACAGTTAAATCATATTCGTTTTCCATACAGTCTGTTCATAAAGTCTTTGGCCTATAAGAAACTAGAAGTAAATATAGGCTTGTATACAAAATTTCAGGTTTCTAAATTCATCCGTTCAAAAATTAAGGTGGGGGGACTTTATGAACACACTACACTGTATACAGCACTTTTCTACATACAGACATACACTCATTATAATCATACAGACATACCGGTATGTCATTCGCTTTGTCTATTTGTTCTGCTAAGCCCAGTTTAATTTATCAGGTAGATAATATTCATTTTATAATGAACATGATTTTCTTTCTTTCATGTTTTCTTTTAGCGTCTCCAAGAATAATGAAACAGGATAGTGAGATATTTTGAAACAAGAACAGCACTGCGGAAGTGTGGGTATCTGGGGTGACTTTTAATTTTAATGGAGAATAAACAATGTCTCTTTTTATTACTTACCTAAATTAAAAAAAAAAAAACTTCTTGCGAAGACATTTTTTTAATATTAATAATTAAAAAAGTTTTCATATACAGCTGCTGCTGCTGCTACGCAAATTCCATTATCAGTTTTTTTTTTTTTTTTTTTTTTTTTTTTTTTTACTTACAGCGTGTTTCAAAAAAGTGGACAAACATAAAAACGTACGAGTAGTAGGTACCCACCCACACCTTTTATAAATTATTTTAGGGAAAGGTTAACAGAAATTCGGTTGAACATCATGAGAAATTATTTCTTAATAGGTTTGATGTCTGCTCCCCCTTTTCGTTTACTTAAGGAGGGGGGACGTAAAATTTCCGGTTAAATTTTCTGTACATACTGTTTTCTAAAATCCCCTGTCCAGCCTAGTTAGCTTAGTTGGTAGTGCGTCTGCCTTGTAAGCGCTAGGCCGCGGGGTCGATTCCCGCCCGGGGTGGATTTTATCCTGATGGGATAATGTTCGTTCTCGGAACGGCTGGCTTTCTCCTATCCTGTCTTCCTTCTCAACATATGTATGTACATACCTAAAGGTGTGTCCAAACATAGTCGACCAGCCATCGATTGACGAGGTGAATCTATGTTGTCGAGGCAGTGTGGACGGTTCAGTCGACGGTGGCCTATCGACTATGTGAGGACACACGTTAATCAATTCCTTTGCTTGATTTAGACGGTCCTATCTTTTTATTTTTGTCATGGAGATTTAATGCGAAAGAACGGCTCTTTGTCTAGTCAAAGCAGAAGTTTAGTCAACTTTAACAGAAGGTAAGGAGTTACGGCAGAGATTTTCAAGGTCGATTGCATTTTTTTCCTTCTCAATCCCTTCTTCCGGATTTTGAAGGGTCCCAAGATTTAAAACCTCTTTCCTTGGACACTATGTACCTTACCTAAACTTAACATAAGGATCACTAAGTCCATCCTCATCCATAGGGAGCAGATTCTTGCCATGGATAAGCACTATGGTCACTACAGAGCTCCAGATTTGATTCTTCAGTCTTTTGGTAAGCTCGAGAGTTTTGTTGTTCCTTTGGAAATACTGAAACCAAACCAAATCAGAGAGAGGCCTTAGAAAATAGAATCGGTATTTATCTATTTATCCTATTTTGGACCCGAAAACATACGAATACGTATTGAAAACAATAAAACCGCGGCGTATGGCGGTTTTATCTCTTCCGGCAGACGACCGGCTTTTTGTCGATTCTTGCGGTTTCTTTTGTGCTCATTGAGTCGAACATTGAGTAGTGACCGGTAAGTGTCTGTAGGTCTATGGTACTCTGCGCGGACGTCAGAAGTATCGAAAGCAAACTGTCCAATATCTTGCGTCGCCACTACGTAAACTTTAGTTTTAAATAGTACAAATACGTAAAATTTAGTTTTAAATAGTATAGAACCTTAGTTCCCTCTGTCAAACCTCTTAAAAAAAATAATAATAAATAAAATCCCCTGTTGTAACTATAACTAGCTATAATCTACTCTGATGTGGCCGGAAAAGGAAACGGGCTATTTTTCTCCGTATAATCAGTACTCGGTACTTTGGTACTTTTGTCATTAAAACCAATGATATACACTCGCTACTTTGGTATCTACTTTTGCCATTAAACAAATAATGATACACAAATTACACACTCAGTCCACAATAGTAGCTATAAAATCTAATAATAGGTGGTAGGGTATCAACTCCCCATCCGTGGCACAAGCTTCGGCTTTTACGGATGGGTATACCATTTGTTAACTATTTTTTTTGATGAGAGAGTTGTGTTCTGTATAGAACCTGTAGGTACCCACTCTCTCTCCACCTCTCCTCTCCCATACACTTTTCCCCAAATTTCCAATATATAAGCTCGGACCAACAGTCTCCAGTAAACCATAAATTGAACAACATCTAGCCAGCCTAGTTAGCTTAGTTGGTAGTGTGTCTGCCTTGTAAGCGCTAGGCCGCGGGTTCGATTCCCGCCCGGGGCGGATTTTAATGTAGTTGGGCTTGGAGCTAACCAGTTCTAGATAACTAGGAATGACGTCATTGGAATGATTTTATTTTAAAGTCGTTGCATCGATAGGGGGGAAATACTTTGTTATGGAGAAATTACAAGATGGAAAATGAGAAGAGTTTTGATAATGACAAGGATTAGAAATGATTACTATGAACTGAAGGTAAAACCCCTTGGACTCCCACAGAAACAATATCTGGGCTTCTTCTATCTTACCCCAAACACGGCACTTTACTCTTTACTACACTTTCACTTACCTTCTGCACTCTATCACTATATCTGGGCTTCTTCTATCTTACCCCAAACACGGCACTTTACTCTTTACTACACTTTCACTTACCTTCTGCACTCTATCACTCTTCTCTCGCAGCGTACTCCCCCATCTCTCCAATATATTATCACTCCCATGTAATGCCTCATATTCAGAACATAGACTCCGTGTCAGCGTGCTGTCATGCGTCAGTGCGAACTTGCGACGTCGGATGTACAACTCATCGTCTGAGTCATCCGACATCTTCACCGGTGAATCCGTTGAATCAGGTGACGGAATGACACGAGTGGTGCCGAACACTTGACGGAGTACACCTCGGTGAATCGGAGTTTCGAGGTAAAGGATCGCGTTGTGACTCTAATGACGGAATTCCACGATTGTTGCCGAAAGCTTGACGAAGTGTTTTCCGAGGTCAAATTTCAAGTTGTGACTCTATTAACGGAATTCCGCGATTGTTCCCGAATGGTTGACGAAGTATTGTTTGGTGATTTCGAGTTGTGAGAACACTCTAGGGGTAGACTTGGATTTTAGCAAGACTACCCCTGAAGGGATGCTGAACAATACCAGGCTAAATATTGTAACACTGTTGGGTTTTTATTGCTTGAATCATAGTATGTCTTATTTTGAATTATTAGAAGTGCAATCATGATTATTAATCAGTTAATAGTCTAAGCCAGTATTTAATTAACACATGTGTTCATATTGACCATGAAATAAAATATACAGAATGTCTCGACAGTTAATTGACAACTGATGAAACGCCTGTCTTGTGTACATTAGTTGCACACTGTTTATTTAACTAGATTATTATTATTTATAGTTTGGCTGAGGGACTATAAACAGGGAGTAGACTAATCCAAATTTCCTCACGCTATATCAATAGCGAAGGTTGAGTGCGAAGGGCATCCCAAAGGCGAAGAAAAAGAAGAAGAAGCAGATTATTATTAATAATAATTTCTACAGAATTATTTTGTTTTATTTTTATTAAAATGTCAAATATTTATTCTACAATAAATTACTATAGGTTGGTTTTGCGATTGACCAAATTTGGTAGGTATCTTACACATTATGTACGTTATTATTGAATCAATACACTACGAGTTGATTTTAAAGTTTAAAGACACTTGTTACACTTCGGAGCAGTGCAAAGTTGAACTTTAAAAAAAAGACACTCTTTTTTTAGTATAAAAAATCACTCACTAAAAATAAAAATAAATACCTAAAAATCCTCGAAAAATTATTTTATTATTTTCCAAGTAGGTATTAAGTTCTCTATTTTGCTCACGCGTCGCGAACGTATAACTTTTATTGCAAAGCGTATAGGTATAAAATAAACTCTATACCTAAACCTCAGTAGAACGTGTTTCCGACACCCGCACCTCGTCATGACTTTATTACTTGATTACGTATTGTTATTAATTTCCCGGATACTTATTAGATTCTCAATTCTGCAATTAGATTCTCACATCACATTGTTATGTTATTCCAATACGTAAATCTCTATTATTTTTCTCTCGCAAGTTTTCCGCAAGTTTTCTCTCACTCCCGGTACGAACAAAATGTACGCATGCGATTCTGTGACTTGACTAGCGATAACGAAATTTTCTGCTTTTCCAAGTTTTCCACCATCCCTTCTTCTCCTCCTCCTCCTCCTCCTCTTCTTCTTCTATTTTTATGAGCACCATTTGATTTTACATTGCCTTTCTTTCTCCACTGTGGTTATAATATAATAATATAGTGCTTATTTATACTGCTCGAATAGGACTGAAAAGTCCATTTACTCCAGCAGTAGGCTACTACTATTATTGTAATCAAATTCTCAAATTATATTGAGGATAAAATTCCATACCTCGGCTGGGATTGAACCCCCGTGTAATCAGTACTCAGTATCTCGGTACTTTGGTACTTTTGTCGTTAAAAACCAATGATATACACTCGCTACTTTGATATCTACTTTTGCCATTAAACAAATGATACACAAATTACACTCTCAGTCCACAATAGTAGCTATAAAATCTAATAATAGGTGGTAGGGTATCATAATGTTGTTGGGCTTGAAGCTAACTAGTTCTAGATAACTAGGAATGACGTCATTGGAATGATTTTATTTTAAAGTCATTGCATCGATAGGGGGGAAATACTTTGTATGGGGAAATTACAAGATGGAAAATGAAAAGAGTTTTGATGACAGGGATTAGAAATAATTACTATGAACTGAAGGTAAAACCCCTTGGACTCCCACAGAAACACCTGCCTCGGTGGTGTAGTGGTCAAGGCGCTCGCCTGGTAAACAGGAGGGCGTGGGTTCAATCCCAGCCGAGGTATGGAATACTAGGAAGTTGGAGGAACAATGCAATCTTCAAACATAAAAAGATTAGGTGAAACTTTTAAAAGCTTTTTGTTTGGGGGAAAAATAAAGACCGTTTTTATTTCCCGTTTACCTACTTCCTATGAATAAGTACTTTTTTATCGCACAAATCTATCAAAGTAAAAGTCAAGATAATGGTTCTTCACATTCAATATTCAATTGAATAGATTTTTAAAAGTAAAATTTTTTAAAAGTGAAGTGGTTGTCTTCCAACAGCTTGTTTGTATGTAAGAACAAAGATATGAACTCTACTGACTTTTTAGCAATAACAGAGAAGTTAAGAAACTAGCGTGCTGTCATGCGTCAGTGCGAACTTGCGGCGTCGGATGTACAACTCATCGTCCGAGTCATCCGACATCTTCACCGGTGAATCCGTTGCGATGCGTTGAGGTGACAAAATGACACGAGTGGTGCCGAGTGCTTGACGAAGTGCTCTCGGCGAATCGGAGTTTCGAGGTAAAGGATCGCGCTGTGACTCGAATGACGGAATTCCACGATTGTTGCTGAAAGCTTGACGAAGTGTTTTCCGAGGTCAAATTTCAAGTTGTGACTCTATTAACGGAATTCCGCGATTGTTCCCGAATGGTTGACGAAGTAGTGTTTGGTGATTCCGAGTTGTGAGAACACTCTTAGGGGTAGACTTGGATTTTAGCAAGACTACCCCTAAAGGGATGCTGAATAATACCAGGCTAAATATTATAACACTGTTGGGTTTTTATTGCTTGAATCATAACATGTCTTATTTTGAATTATTAGAAGTGCAATCATGATTATTAATCAGTTAATAGTCTAAGCCAGTATTTAATTAACACATGTGTTCATATTGACCATGAAATATACAGAATGTCTCGACAGTTAATTGACAACTGATGAAACGCCTGTCTTGTGTACATTAGTTGCACACTGTTTATTTAACTAGATTATTATTATTATTTATAGTCTGGCTGAGGGACTATATCAGCATCTAGCTAGGGGACTATAAACAGGGAGTAGACTAGTCCAAATTTCCTCACGCTATATCAATAGCTAAGGTTGAGTGCGAAGGGCATCCCACTCGGAAAATTTTGTTTTAGCCAAAAACAGTTGGCCTCAAAGCGATCACTCTAAAGCTGATAGAGGCCGACGACAAACGCCGACCCCATCTGAACATGGGAAAAGGCGAAGAAGAAGAAGATTATTATTAATAATAATTTCTACGAATTATTTTGTTTTATTAAAATGTCAAATATTTACTCTACAATAAATTATTATAGGTTGTTTTTGCGATTGACCAAATTTGGTAGGTATCTTACACATTATGTGTATGTTATTATTGAATCAATACACTACGGAGTCAACTTTAAAGTTTAAAGACACTAAACTTGTTACACTTCGGAGCAGTGCAAAGTTGAACTTTAAAAAAAGACACTCTTTTTTTTAGTATAAAAAATCACTCACTAAAAATAAAAATAAATAAAAATCCTCGAAAAATTATTTTATTATTTTCCAAGTAGGTATTAAGTTCTCTATTTTGCTCACGCGTCGCGAACGTATAACTTTTATTGCAAAGCGTATAGGTAAACTCTATAAACCTCAGTAGAACTAGAACGTGTTTCCGACACCCGCACCTCGTCATGACTTTATTACTTGATTACGTATTGTTATTAATTTCCCGGATACTTATTAGATTCATTGCTTTGCACCTGGCCAGCTCCTCAGCTAACTGAAACAATCACGAAACAGCATCATGTGATTATTTTAGAAATTGAAAATCTGGTGTGAACATACACAGGACTTTCGGTATCCTATTGAATTATGCCGAAACCGCCAAAAAGCGGTCATGGACCAATGGCTGAAACTTTGGATTTAGGCTCTGGGGATCTTGAAACTTGTTCTGGCACTAAAAACTGACGATTGAAAATTTTCGCGAATACCTACATTACATACTTTCCTTAAAGAGAATATAAGGAAAT
Source organism: Diaphorina citri (assembly GCF_000475195.1). Taxonomy (NCBI): domain Eukaryota; kingdom Metazoa; phylum Arthropoda; class Insecta; order Hemiptera; family Psyllidae; genus Diaphorina; species Diaphorina citri. The sequence goes on along the minus strand of NW_007377560.1, from coordinate 474,333 downwards.
TAAAAATGAAGTCCTGTAGACGTGTAGACTGTATGAAAGAATGGGGGATTGAGGTGAAACTCTTTCATCCGCCCACACCCCACTATGTGATGTGTGCCTCTACAGTCCACCCTTACTTGTACTTGGAAAAAGTACACAAAGTAACTTATTTTACGAGACGGTATGTAAAAAGGGGATCTCAAAACATGCAAATATGCCATTCTAAATTTCCTAAAATGAAGTCTACAAGAAATTACCGGAAACCAAACCGGAAGACAAAGGAAACCAAACCCAAAATTAAACTGGAAAGCTTTTAAAATATTCTCTATGTGTAATGCTAAATCCAACCTCGAACAATTTGAAATTTAGGGTTTCGGGTTGCAGAGTGTTGGGTAAACCCATTGACAAGACGCCTATTTGAAGAGGTCTGTTTCGTGTTCATTACTTATTGATTAGTCGGTATGTCGCCATAAGATTGCAACAGGTATGCGGCCTATTTCGAGATAAATATTGTGCTTGAACTCTTCAATTGTTCTTAGAATATCATTTGAGGAAACCTAACGGGGTTATTAACATTCGCCGCGAAATAGGCAGCATACCTGTTGCAATGTTGGAAAAGTAGAGCGAAATCTCAGAAATCGCCTCCAGAGTGTATCGTCAATGGCGGTCGTCATTTGAATGGTGGACTCTCATGCACGTTATTATCGATAGTACATACACACGCAAAGGACTCTAGCTAGTGCCTAAATTTAACTGGTTTTAAATATTATACAGAACTCTAGCTGCTTTTACATAATATATATGTACAGAGGGTAAGCTAAATGTTTAACTGATGCCTAAGCTAGAAAGAACGGCCATAGTGCGGACGATACTTTACGGTCAAAATCACCCTGTATATTTCTTGTATTTTTCTATTTCTCCATTCCCTTGAGCAGGGATTGTATTGTTATTTTATTATCGAATCCATTTATCGTATCGTTCCTAGCATCACACTCCCTTAGCATTACCTTTAGCATGTTCCTATTTCTACTAATGTAGATACGTACGTATTGTACACGACACCATTAATATGAAATGTTGCCATTCCTACAGTGTGTAGTTTGAACAGTGAACAGCATTGAAACCACAAGTTATACCTGTTTTTGGGTAGTGGCTTTTTTATGAAATTTGATGAAATGCCGCACAAAGTTTTCGTTGCAACTTCCAGCATCCGTCTCAGTAGGTCAATTTCTAAGTCAGTAAGATCTGCACGTACGCTCCTGTATGCATTGTTTACAAAAGATATGAAATTGCAGTAATAAACTGAAGGCGAAAATAATATAATGCCCACCACTCACTCTCAGGCCTCTCAGACTCTCTTTGAGACCTGGGTCTGTCAGAGTGGATTTGGTATTTTCTAATCCAGCCCGGGACATAACTTACCGATAACTCCTCCTGACAGTCTGGTAACGTTAGGTGACTCGCTCGGACCGGTTTACTCGGTGAGTCCTGATCTGGTGATCTTATTGAGTTCACCAAACTGTAGTTGCCTGAAATCCAACAGCAGAAAAACCTATTAAAAACAGCAGAAAACCTGAAAAACATTCCATAACCATATTGTTGTCATGCACAAATATTACTATATTTGAAGTGCAAAATTGGAATTCCGCTCTCAGGATTGCACGCCAGATGACCAACCCCAATAACAAAAAGCTGAATTTCAAGAATTTTTATCAGCCCCAAAACCGAAAATGAACATTCTCCGAAGTTCGCACATCATGGGCTCGCAAGAAAATTCAACAGAATGCTGTTTTTGTTCAGAATAGAATGCGAAATACTTCTGGGAATAGGACTCACTGGTACCTGATAGTTCCTGTGAAATTAAAACCTGTAAACAACTCCTCGTTTGTTTCATGTTTATCGTTTTATCAGCTAAGCTTTTGATGCAATGGGATGTTTTATGACTCAAGTTCCCTTCTTTTTACCAGTCGTAAAATTGCAAGTTCTTCACTTCCTCTCAGTTGTTACGAGTTACTAATTTCGTATTCACGTCAGTTTCCAATTTTTCATCCTGATAATAAAGTATTGAAGTTAGAGAGAGGCAGGGATTTCTCAAGGCTCCCAATTATCTCCTATTTTATTCCCAGTAAACTCTTGGGAAAACTTTTCTTATTTTTTACGTTTCTTTCTTATTATTATGATTAGTTTTATTTCTTTCTTATAAACTTTTTAGTATATTTCCTTGGAATGTAAACTTTTAGAGTTGACCTCATTTTGAAGTGTTTGCTTAACACAAACCACTAGAGTGTCTTCTTCAGCTTTGAGGTCGAACCTCATGGTTGCATTGACTGAATAATGATGGATACCCGTTACTCGAACAGCATCTGTGACGAGGATTTCAAGGATTTCTTTGGAGTGTTTTCGATAGAGGGAAACAAGAAGAAGAAGAAGAAGAGGAGGAGGAACCAGCACGAAATATGAAGCAGGTAAAATGTGACCAAAAATAATCAGAAAAGAAGAACCCCCAAAGGAATGGTACTTAATCTTACGAGATACATTAAAAAAATCATCTTTTTTCAATAAGTCTTTAAACAATTAAAAACGCACACAATAATAACTCATTCAAAAAGATAAAAAGAGGAATAAAAAGGAAAGGTCCAAACCAGTATTCTGTTTCCATGGAATCCACTTGATCTTAAAATTGGACATCACTTTATTAAAAGACCAGCTAAAATTAGAGAAGTGTGTAGGTAGATAAGAAAAGACCCCATTGACATCTAAATACCTGCCCCAGAGACACAGTAATGCAGTATAACCAAGCTCCTCAAATTAGTCCATCAGATAACTTGATAAGTCCTAGTGTTACCCACATTTGTCGTCCACACAGTAATGCAGTATAACCAAGCTCCTCAAATTAGTCCATCAGATAACTTGATAAGTTACCCACATTTGTCGTCACAAGACACATACCAGTTACCATCCTATCACACGGAATTCGGGGCAATATTTTCATAGCTGATTCTCATGTTAAACAACAACCTTTGTTTAAACCGGAAGTTTGGTCCCGGGCATTGACCATTTAACCCCACCTGTATTTATAAAGAAGAGGTAGAGAATAAGCAACTAGCAATCACAAATAAGCAATGTATAATAATAGCAGCAGCAATACCTACTTGCAGTTCTACCACCAGTTACCACCCTATCACACGGTATTCGAGGCTAAACCCGAAGTTTGGTCCCGGGCATTGACCGCTTAACCCCCACCTGTATTTATAAAGAAGAGGTAGAGAATAAGCAACTAGCAATCACAAGTAAGCAATGTAATAATAATAGCAGCAGCAATACCTACTTGCAGTTCTACAACAAGACCTGATGTTGTTTCTGGCATCACCTTGCACTGTACCGGCTCGAATGGGTCTTCTATAGGGAGAGTGAACGTTTCATCCCAGGACGGGTTTAAATCCCGGTACACGGTTTTAGATTTGTACAGGAGTCGTCCGCTGATTTTGAACTTGACGTATGGGTCACTTGTACCTGGAAATACGTTGGAATTACTTATTTTCATTTATGTTAAAAGATTCATGAATCCTTGAATAAGGTTGAATATCAATAGACTAGTGGACTAGTCACAGTAGTGGTTCTGTGAACTCTAGGGAAATATCGTCAAAATCGATACCAACCATTCAGAAGACATGGCGAAACAATTTCTTCCAGCGTTGTTAGATTGGAGCGTAGCGTGTATACCTTGTAAGCGCTAGATCCCGCGCTCGATTTCCGTCCGGTATGAACTTTACCATAAACAGAAAAGGTTCGTTCTAGAATCAGTTGACAAAAGGTCCGTTCTAGAAACAGTTGACAAAAGGTTCGTTCTAGAAACAGTTGAGAAAAGGTTCGTTCTAGAAACAGTTGACAAAAGGTTCGTTCTAGAAACAGTTGAGAAAAGGTTCGCTCTAGAAACAGTTGAGAAAAGGTTCGTTCTAGAAACAGTTGAGAAAAGGTTCGCTCTAGAAACAGTTTAGAAAAGGTTCGCTCTAGAAACAGTTGAGAAAAGGTTCGCTCTAGAAACAGTTGAGAAAAGGTTCGCTCTAGAAACAGTTGAGAAAAGGAAGGATGCGACACGAAACTTTTGGTTAAGACCGGTGCAACGCTTGGCGGCATTTTACCTCTTTTTGGCGGTTTTCGCTGGAATTTAACAATATCTTCAGAACGGTATGAGCTAGAGACATGAAATTTGGTACATAGTTCACAAATGTGACAAGGATGCGAAATGAAACTTGGTTTCTACCGTTTTTTGGCTGTTTTCAGTTATATCGACTAAACGGTTAGAGGTATTGTAAAAGTTAGGGTAAAAGAACACTCAAATAAGCATCATTCAATAGGATAAGGAAAGTCGTTTGAAATTTGGTACATAGTTCACAAATGTGACAAGGATGCGAAATGAAACTTGGTTGAGATAGGTGCTGCGGTTGGCGGTATCTTGACCGCTTTTTGGCGGTTTTCTACCGTTTTTTGGCTGTTTTCAGGTATATCGACTAAACGGTTAGAAGTATTGTAAAAGTTAGGGTAAAGAACACTCAAATAAGCATCATTCAATAGGATAAGGAAAGTCGTGTGATGTCGTGTGATGTTCACACCAGATTTTTACTATTTTTAAATAAGTAGTTAATTTAAGCATAGTAAAATTCTATATCTATCATTCTATTCTATTCTATTCTATTCTATTCTATTCTATTCTATTCTATTCTATTCTATTCAAGAGGTAAACATTAATTAATTCTATTCTATTTGAGCTTGAATACTTGTAGTTACTGCAATGAAAAAGATGAATGAGAATGGAAAATAATTAAAAAATTTAATGAGGCAATTTGTGTGCCAACGTTAAAGTGTATCATTAAAAAATCTTTTTTCAATAAGTCTTTAAACGATTAAAAACGCACACAATAATAACTCATTCAAAAAGATAAAAAGAGGAATAAAAAGGACAGGTCCAAACCAGTATTCTATTTCCATGGAATCCACTTGATCTTAAAATTGGACATCACTTTATTAAAAGACCAGCTAAAAATAGAGAAGTGTGTAGGTAGATAAGAAAAGACCCCAATGACATCTAAATACCTGCCCGAGAGACACAGTAATGCAGTATAACCAAGCTCCTCAAATTAGTCCATCAGATAACTTGATAAGTCCTAGTGTTACCCACATTTGTCGTCACAAGACACATACCAGTTACCACCCTATCACACGGAATTCGAGGCTAAACCCGAAGTTTGGTCCCGGGCATTGACCATTTAACCCCCACCTGTATTTATAAAGAAGAGGTAGAGAATAAGCAACTAGCAATCACAAGTAAGCAATGTAATAATAATAGCAGCAGCAATACCTACTTGCAGTTCTACAACAAGACCTGATGTTGTTTCTGGCATCACCTTGCACTGTACCGGACACCACCGAGGTAGGTAGCGCCTTGACCACTACACCACCGAGGTAGGTAGCGCCTTGACCACTACACCACCGAGGTAGGTAGCGCCTTGACCACTACACCACCGAGGTAGGTAGCGCCTTGACCACTACACCACCGAGGTAGGTAGCGCCTTGACCACTACACCACCGAGGTAGGTAGCGCCTTGACCACTACACCACCGAGGTAGGTAGCGCCTTGACCACTACACCACCGAGGTAGGTAGCGCCTTGACCACTACACCACCGAGGTAGGTAGCGCCTTGACCACTACACCACCGAGGTAGGTATTCCATACCTCGGCTGGGATTGAACCCACGCCCTCCTGTTTACCAGGCGAGCGCCTTGACCACTACACCACCGAGGCAGGTTATCTTTAAACTTCATCTATTTGTACTGAATTTCTCTACAACTACCTACATTTGCCTGTCTTTTCCTTCACACATCTCTCTCTCTCTCTCTCCTCCCTCCCATAGTGTTATCTATTGCCTCGGCATTGTATTTCTCGACATTATAGCCTACATACTCTGCAGTATATACGTATATGTATTTCATTGGAGAGAGAGAGAGAGGAAAAAAAAAACTTGGATTCAAAGAAGAAGAAGAAGAAGAAGAAGAAGAAGAAGAAGAAAAAAAGATGAATGGAAATTTAAGAATAGAAAAACGTTCATGTTGAAGACCAAGAAGAAGAAAAAGAAAGAGAAGAAGAAGAAGAAGAAGAAGACGAAGAAGAAGAAGAAGAAGAAGAAGAAGAAGAAAATCCTTTGAAGTTCTACAGCGTGACTCATTTCATCTTACCTGGTCTCTATCTTCCTGAGATCTAGGATACAGGGTGGCAGAGAGATAAATGTCACCCAGGTTCTCTTCCGGTTTATTGGGATCTTCCAACGTTAGGATCAGATCTGTACATCTGAAACAAAATGGTGGACGTTGTGAGGAATTTAAATTTAATTTCTAATTATTGCTTTTTTGTACAAATATGTGATATACGGTCTTTTAACTGATAAGATCCATATCAGGTTTTTCTGACGTAGGTATCAATAGGGTCGATAAATAATAGGTATTCATAGCAACTTTATTCAAAGAGGGTAGGTACAACTTTATTCTAATAGGATTTTGTATGAATGCCTGGAAGTTATATTGAGTATGCAACATGCAATACTTTAAAACATATTCCCCTTTACTGTAGGTTGGTAGATACCGTCGTTAACTAATCAAATTACCTTCCAAGCTCCAACGTTGTCAGATCAATCGAAGCGGTCTGTCAGACTCTCTGTGAGTCTCTCAGACTCTGTGAGACCTGGGTCTGTCAGAGTGGATTCCGTATTTTCTAATCCAGCCCGGGACATAACTTACCGATAACTCCTCCTGACAGTCTGGTAACGTTAGGTGACTCGCTCGGACCGGTTTACTCGGTGAGTCCTGATCTGGTGATCTTATTGAGTTCACCAAACTGTAGTTGCCTGAAATCCAACAGCAGAAAAACCTATTAAAAACAGCAGAATTGGGTCTATCAGACTCTCTGTGAGACCTGGGTCTGTCAGACTCTCTGTGAGACCTGGGTCTGTCAGACTCTCTGTGAGACCTGGGTCTGTCAGACTTACAGCAGAAAACCTTAAAAACATAACCATATTGTTGTCATGCACAAATCTATATTATTTGAAGTGCAAAATTGGAATTCCGCTCTCAGGATTGCACTCCAGATGACCAACCCCAATAACAAGAAGCTGAATTTCAAGAATTTTTATCAGCCCCAAAAACCGAAAATGAACATTCTCCGAAGTTCAAACATCATGGGCTCGCAGGAAAATTCAACAGAATGATGTTTTTGTTCAGAATAGAATGCCAAATACTTCTGGGAATAGGACTCACTGGTACCTGATGCTTCCTGTGAAATTAAAACCTGTAAACAACTCCTCGTTTGTTTCGTGTTTATCGTTTTATCACCCAAGCTTTTGATGCAATGGGATGTTTTATGACTCAAGTTCCCTTCTTGTTACCAGTCGTAAAATTGCAAGTTCTTCACTTCCTCTCAGTTGTTACGAGTTACTAATTTCGTATTCACGTCAGTTTCCAATTTTTCAGGAATCAACTTAGGAAAGTTCGGAAGGAGAAGAATCGTGCGGGATGGAAAAGAAAAAATTGAAACATCAGAAATAAGAAGGAAATAAAAACAGACGTAAAATCACATCTTTCAAAGACATTTGTACTTATAGCTATTTGCAAGTCAAACTCTTCAACGAAGGATGGCGAAGAAGTCCGAACCCTTCCACAAAAAGCCGAAGACACCCTCGGCACAGACATTCTCTAGATCTACCTGGCCTATCCTCCTCCTCTTCTTCTTCTATTTTTATGAGCACCATTTGATTTTACACAGACTTTGTTTATTTTCTATTTTTGTCTCCCCTCATTCTTTCTTCTTCTTCTTCTCTTTCTCTCTTTCTCTCTCTCTCTCTCTCTCTGTCTCTCTCTCTCCCTTCCTATATCCAATATTAATCCTGACCAATTCACTGTTCCCATGAGTTCTCCCTCTCCCTTCGTTCTATCCATATCTCTCCCCTCGCTTTGTTGTCTCCTCCTATCTCTTACTCTTTCCATATCCCTATCCGTCGTTTCCCTCTCTCTTTCTAACCTTCTCTTTATTCTTCTTCTCTCTCTGTTTCCTCTCCCTCTCTTTCTTCTCTCTCCCTCTCCTCCTCTCTCAATAAAGTGATTGCCTCACATTTTTCTTTCCCAACTCAACATGTCTGTTTCCTTTGAACTTTTCTCTCTCTCTCTCCCTCTCTTTCTCTCCCTCCCTCTCTCTCTCTCTCTCTCTCTCTCTCTCTCTCTCTCTCTTCCCTTCCTCTTGCCTTTCTTTCTCCACTGTGGTTATCTTTAAACTTCATCTATTTGTACTGAATTTCTCTACAATTACCTACATTTGCCTGTCTTTTCCTTTACACATCTCTCTCTCTCTCCTCCCTCCCATAGTGTTCGTCTCCTTGGTTGTCTCCACATGTTATCTATATTGCCTCTGCTCTGCATTGTATTTCTCGACATTATAGCCTACATACTCTGCAGTATACAATACGTATATGTATTTCATTGGAGAGAGAGGAAAAAAAAACTTGGATTCAAAGAAGAAGAAGAAAAAGAAAAAAAAAATAGATGAAGGAATGGAAATTTAAGAATAAAAAAACGTTCATGTTGAAGACCAAGACGAAGAAGAAAAAGACGAAGAAGAAGAAAAAGACGAAGAAGAAGAAGAAGAAGAAGAAGAAGAAGAAGAAGAAGAAGAAGAAGAAGAAGAAGAAAATCCTTTGAAATTCTACAGCGTGACTCATTTCATCTTACCTGGTCTCTATCTTCCTGAGATCTAGGATACAGGGTGGCAGAGAGATAAATGTCACCCAGGTTCTCTTCCGGTTTATTAGGATCTTCCAACGTTAGGATCAGATCTGTACATCTGAAACAAAATGGTGGACGTTGTGAGGAATTTAAATTTAATTTCGAATTATTGCTTTTTTATACAAATATGTGATATACAGTCTTTTAACTGATAAGATCATATCAGGTTTTTCTGACGTAGGTATCAATAGGGTCGATAAATAATAGGTATTCATAGCAACTTTATTCAAAGAGGGTACAACTTTATTCTAATAGGATTTTGTATGAATGCCTGGAAGTTATATTGAGTATGCAACATGCAATACTTTAAAACACATCTTATATTCCCCTTTACTGTAGGTTGGTAGATACCGTCGTTAACTAATCAAATTACCTTCCAAGCTCCAACGTTGTCAGATCAATCGAAGCAGACCCCATGAAGTCATCTTGAAGTCCCCAATCATAATCAAACACCTGAAATCGAACCCAAGAATTACAGAGTTAAGTGGCAGAGTAACGAAGATTCCGGTGACTAGTACTAGATTCAGAAAATTGGTCCCATCTTTTTTCCCGTGGGGTCTTCAAGTGCGTAAGCACTGTTTATTAAAATTTGAGGAAATTCACTCTGAAATCTAGAAATTCATAACTAGTACTAGATTCAGGTTGGGATTAATTTTCACAGATACTGAATCTTAAATTTGATTGGTTGATCTTTCTTTTCCTCGAATAACAATATTTTCCACCGATTAGTGAAAAAAAAAATAATAATAAAATCCCAAGTGTTAGCATTTAGTAATAGCGTTTCAAAGTTTAAAACGCGATTTTCTCGAAATGAGAAAAGGTGGACTCCCATCTTTTTTCCCGTGGGGTCTTCAAGTGCGTAAGCACTGTTTATTAAAATTTGAGGAAATTCACTCTGAAATCTAGAAATTCATTCCACACACAGACACATAACATATGGTACCTATGAAGGCAAATAAAGGCTAGGAAATGTAGGTAAAAACTGCATACCTACTGTTGAGTTGTGGAATTTTTCTAATCTTATATTTATCTAAGTAAAGCACAACTACATTATATAATTATGCTTCAAATAACTCTTCAGAGGTAAGATAAGAACGTGAAAATTTAAGAAAATTAATCAAACATGAAAAGACAGACAACATAAATCAAGCAAAAATCACATGGAAATGAGTAAAACTTGGAACATACTTTGGTAGGAAAATGTGTATTTTTACTTTCCTTATCCTATAGGAAGGAAAGTAATGTAATCGGGTCAAATTTTCGATGGTCAGTTTTTAGTGCCAAAACACGTTTTGAGGTCCCTAGAGCCTAAATCCAAAGTTTCAGCCATTGGTCCGTGTCTGTCTGTAAACAAAATATCTCGAGAACGGTAAGAGCTAGAGACCTGAAATTTGGTATGTAGTATTATTATGTTAAGGCGGTCTCTACCTGATCCCTGATGTGCCGCGTCCATTTTTACTTTCTATTACCGGAGCGAAGCGACGTATTTCGGCTAGTAGCCTATAAAAATGAGAGGAAAGGGAGAGAAGGAGAGAGAGAGAGAGAGAGAGAGAGAGAGAGAGAGAGAGAGGGAGAGAGAGTGAGAGAGAGAGAGAGAGAGTGGGAAATAGGAAGAGAGAGAGAGAGAGAGAGGGAAATAGAAAGAGAGGGATAGAGAGTGTGAGAGAGAGTGGGAAATAGAAAGAGAGTGAGTGAGTGGGAAAGAGAGAGAGATGGTGAGTCTGCATCTAGTAATGGAAAGTAAACAGTTCGTTAGGTCTAATATTGCATTTAGAATTCAGATTTAGATGGGAAATAGAAATGTATGCAGTCACGTACCCATGTTTGATATCCCGGTATGTAGCAAAATGTAGTGCACACAAGTTCTCACATAACTTCTCACTATTTCAACATTTCCATGACGGAAATTAAAAAAAAAATAATACACTCTGCTAGCTCCTGAGAGCTACATAATGTCTATTTGTCAGCTTGTCTAGCTGATATGTTCTAAAATGAACGAAACGTCCTAGACTGCTCGCGAACTCTCGAAGATGTTGGGTTAAAGTTAAAAGTACTCAATTACCTTAATATTACCTACTACCCAGTAGATATTAATTTTAACAATAGATACTTTGGATCTAATAGCTGTCCATTTTGTGTTTTTATGTTCAAAATCCTCTACTTTTATAGGTGCATGCCCAGGGAATAATTGTGGGTACCAGTTACCACCCTATCACACGGAATTCGAGGCTAAACCCGAAGTTTGGTCCCGGGCATTGACCATTTAACCCCCACCTGTATTTATAAAGAAGAGGTAGAGAATAAGCAACTAGCAATCACAAGTAAGCAATGTATTATAATGGCAGCAGCAATACCTACTTGCAGTTCTACAACAAGACCTGATGTTGTTTCTGGCATCACCTTGCACTGTACCGGTTCGAATGGATCTTCTATAGGGAGAGTGAACGTTTCATCCCAGGACGGGTTTAAATCCCGGTACACGGTTTTAGATTTGTACAGGAGTCATAATTTACTTTTTTGAAACTTCGATTAAAAAAGGCTGTTATTCTTAACTGATGATTAATGCTGAATTATTATCAAGAAATATTGGAAATTTGATTTTATGAAGGTTTGAAGAGTCCTCCACCATTCAAATGACGACCGCCATTGACTGGAGGCGATTTCTGATATTTCGCTCTACTTTTCCAACATTGCAACAGGTATGCGGCCTATTTCGAGATAAATATTGTGCTTGAACTCTTCAATTGTTCTTAGAATATCATTGTAAACTTTGGATTTGAGGAAACCTAACGGGGTTATTAACATTCACCGCGAAATAGGCAGCATACCTGTTGCAATGTTGGAAAAGTAGAGCGAAATATCAGAAATCGCCTCCAGAGTGTATCGTCAATGGCGGTCGTGGTGGAGGACCGGGTCACTTGTACCTGGAAATACATTGGAATTACTTATTTTCATTTATGTTAAAAGATTCATGAATCCTTGAATAAGGTTGAATATCGATAGACTAGTCACAATAGTGGTTCTGTGAACTCTAGGGAAATATCGTCAAAATCGTACCAACCATTCAGAAGACATGGCGAAACAATTTCTTCCAGCGTTGTTAGCTTGGAGCGTAGCGTGATGTATACATTGTAAGCGCTACATCCCGCGCTCGATTTCCGTCCGGGATGAACTTTACCATAAACAGAAAAGGTTCGTTCTAGGAACAGTTGACAAAAGGTTCGTTCTAGAAACAGTTGACAAAAGGTTCGTTCTAGAAACAGTTGACAAAAGGTTCGTTCTAGAAACAGTTGACAACAGGTTCGTTCTAGAAACAATTGAGAAAAGGTTCGTTCTAGAAACAGTTGATTTCCTTCTATCTTGTCTTCCTTTTCTCTTCGGCTTCGAGACGATAAGACCTTAGTAGTTATATCTCCCTCTATCAAACCTCCGTTTAAAATGTCTTATTTGCTAATCCGAGACCTCACCAGTCTTATCTCTCGCTATCAAGTCTCTGCCTCTCTTGAGATGTATTTTCAGTTCTAGAAACAGTTGACAAAAGGTTTGTTCTAGAAACAGTTGACAAAAGGTTTGTTCTAGAAACAGTTGACAAAAGGTTTGTTCTAGTAAAATAAACTCTATACCTAAACCTCAGTAGAACGTGTTTCCGACACCCGCACCTCGTCATGACTTTATTACTTGATTACGTATTGTTATTAATTTCCCGGATACTTATTAGATTCCGTTCTAGAAACAGTTGATTTCCTTTTATTCTGCCTTCCTTTTCTCTTCGGCTTCGAGACGATAAGACCTTAGTAGTTATAGCTCCCTCTATCAAACCTCTGTTTAAAATGTCTTATTTGCTAATCCGAGACCTCACCAGTCTTATCTCTCGCTATCAAGTCTCTGCCTCTCTTGAGATGTATTTTCAGTATTAGATTCTCAATTCTGCAATTAGATTCTCACATCACATTGTTATGTTATTCCAATACGTAAATCTCTATTATTTTTCTCTCGCAAGTTTTCCGCAAGTTTTCTCTCACTCCCGGTACGAACAAAATGTACGCATGCGATTCTGTGACTTGACTAGCGATAACGAAATTTTCTGCTTTTCCAAGTTTTCCACCATCCCTTCTTCTCCTCCTCCTCCTCCTCCTCTTCTTCTTCTATTTTTATGAGCACCATTTGATTTTACACAGACTTTGTTTATTTTCTATTTTTGTCTCCCCTCATTCTTTCTTCTTCTTCTTTTCTCTCTCTCTCTCTCTCTCTGTCTCTCTCTCTCCCTTCCTGTATCCAATATTAATCCTGACCAATTCACTGTTCCCATGAGTTCTCCCTCTCCCTTCGTTCTATCCATATCTCTTTCACTCTTTCCTTTCTCCCCTCGCTTTGTTGTCTCCTCCTATCTCTTACTCTTTCCATATCCCTATCCGTCGTTTCCCTCTCTCTTTCTAACCTTCTCTTTGTTGCTTTGCACCTGGCCAGCTCCTCAGCTAACTGAAACAATCACAAAACAGCATGTTGTGATTATTTTAAAAATTGAAAATCTGGTGTGAACATCACAGGACTTTCGGTATCCTATTGAATTATGCCGAAACCGCCAAAAAGCGGTCATGGACCAATGGCTGAAACTTTGGATTTAGGCTCTGGGGGATTGAAAATTTGCACGAATACCTACATTACTTTCCTTAAAGAGAATATTAGGAAAGTAAAAATGAAGTCCTGTAGACTGTATGAAAGAATGGGGGATTGAGGTGAAACTCCTTCATCCGCCCACACCCCACTATGTGATGTGTGCCTCTACAGTCCACCCTTACTTGTACTTGGAAAAAGTACTACTTTAAAGTAACTTATTTTACGAGACGGTATGTAAAAACGGGATCTCAAAACATGCAAATATACCATTCTAAATTTCCTAAAATGAAGTCTACAAGAAATTACCGGAAACCAAACCCAAAATTAAACTGGAAAGCTTTTAAAATATTCTCTATGTGTAATGCTAAATCCAACCTCAAACAATTTGAAATTTAGCGTTTCGGGTTGCAGGGTGTTGGGTAAACCCATTGACAAGACGCCTATTTGAAGAGGTCTGTTTCGTGTTCATTACTTATTGATTAGTCGGTATGTCGCCATAAATTTTTAAATGCACGTTATTATCGATAGTACATACACACGCAAAGGACTCTAGCTAGGCCCTAAATTTAACTGGTTTTAAATATTATACAGAACTCTAGCTGCTTTTACATAATATACAGAGGGTAAGCTAAATGTTTAACTGATGCCTAAGCTAGAAAGAACGGCCATAGTGCGGACGATACTTTACGGTCAAAATCACCCTGTATATTTCTTGTATTTTTCTATTTCTCCATTCCCCTGAGTAGGGATTGTATTGTTATTTTGTTATCGAATCCATTTATCGTATCGTTCCTAGCATCACACTCCCTTAGCATTAGCTTTAGCATTTTCCTATTTCTACTAATGTAGATACGTACGTATTGTACACGACACCATTAATATGAAATGTTGTCATTCCTACAGTGTGTAGTTTGAACAGGGAACAGCATTGAAACCATAAGTTATACCTGTTTTTGGGTAGTGGCTTTTTTTATGAAATTTGATGAAATGCCGCACAAAGTTTTCGTTGAAGCTCAACCCGTCCTTTCGGACTGACCAAAGGACGCCACACGAAGTTTTCGTTGCAACTTCCAGGACCCGTCTCAGTAGGTCAATTTCTAAGTCAGTAAGATCTGCACCTACGCTCCTGTATGCATTGTTTACAAAAGATATGAAATTGCAGTAATAAGCTGAAGGCGAAAATAATCTAATACCCGCCACTCACTCTCAGGCCTCTCAGACTCTCTATGAGACCTGGGTCTGTCAGACTCCTGTGAGACCTGGGTCTGTCAGACTCTCTGTGAGACCTGGGTCTGTCAGACTCTCTGTGAGACCTGGGTCTGTCAGACTCTCTGTGAGACCTGGGTCTGTCAGACTCTCTGTGAGACCTGGGTCTGTCAGACTCTCTGTGAGACCTGGGTCTGTCAGACTCTCTGTGAGACCTGGGTCTGTCAGACTCTCTGTGAGACCTGGGTCTGTCAGACTCTCTGTGAGACCTGGGTCTGTCAGACTCTCTGTGAGACCTGGGTCTGTCAGACTCTCTGTGAGACCTGGGTCTGTCAGACTCTCTGTGAGACCTGGGTCTGTCAGACTCTCTGTGAGACCTGGGTCTGTCAGACTCTCTGTGAGACCTGGGTCTGTCAGACTCTCTGTGAGACCTGAACAGCAGAAAACCTGAAAAACATTCCATAACCATATTGTTGTCATGCACAAATATTACTATATTTGAAGTGCAAAATTGGAATTCCGCTCTCAGGATTGCACGCCAGATGACCAACCCCAATAACAAAAAGCTGAATTTCAAGAATTTTTATCAGCCCCAAAACCGAAAATGAACATTCTCCGAAGTTCGCACATCATGGGCTCGCAAGAAAATTCAACAGAATGCTGTTTTTGTTCAGAATAGAATGCGAAATACTTCTGGGAATAGGACTCACTGGTACCTGATAGTTCCTGTGAAATTAAAACCTGTAAACAACTCCTCGTTTGTTTCATGTTTATCGTTTTATCAGCTAAGCTTTTGATGCAATGGGATGTTTTATGACTCAAGTTCCCTTCTTTTTACCAGTCGTAAAATTGCAAGTTCTTCACTTCCTCTCAGTTGTTACGAGTTACTAATTTCGTATTCACGTCAGTTTCCAATTTTTCATCCTGATAATAAAGTATTGAAGGTAGAGAGAGTCAGGGATTTCTCAAGGCTCCCAATTATCTCCTATTTTATTCCCAGTAAACTCTTGGGAAAACTTTTCTTATTTTTTACGTTTCTTTCTTATTATTATGATTAATTTTATTTCTTTCTTATAAACTTTTTGGTATATTTCCTTGGAATGTAAACTTTTAGAGTTGACCTCATTTTGAAGTGTTTGCTTAATACAAACCACTAGAGTGTTTTCTTCAGCTTTGAGGTCGAACCTCATGGTTGCATTGACTGAATAATGATGGATACCCGTTACTCGAACAGCATCTGTGACGAGGGTTTCAAGGATTTCTTTAGAGTGTTTTCGATAGAGGGAAACAAGAAGAAGAAGAGGAAGAACCAGCACGAAATATGAAGCAGGTAAAATGTGACCAAAAATATTCAGAAAAGAAGAACCCCCAAAGGAATGGTACTTAATCTTACGAGATACATTAAAAAAATCCCAACAGGGATAGTAGTACTCCTATAGGTTTTATTTCTTTCTTATAAACTTTTTAGTATATTTCCTTGGAATGTAAACTTTTAGAGTTGACCTCATTTTGAAGTGTTTGCTTAACACAAACCACTAGAGTGTCTTCTTCAGCTTTGAGGTCGAACCTCATGGTTGCATTGACTGAATAATGATGGATACCCGTTACTCGAACAGCATCTGTGACGAGGATTTCAAGGATTTCTTTGGAGTGTTTTCGATAGAGGGAAACAAGAAGAAGAAGAAGAAGAGGAGGAGGAACCAGCACGAAATATGAAGCAGGTAAAATGTGACCAAAAATAATCAGAAAAGAAGAACCCCCAAAGGAATGGTACTTAATCTTACGAGATACATTAAAAAAATCCCAACAGGGATAGTAGTACTCCTATAGTGACATAAAAACGAAGGGGAATCCCCAAAAGGGTAATCGGTGTAAACTTAAGAGCAATAAGATTGCGAAGTTCCCATTAATAGCACTCAACCTCCATTTCTAGAATGGTATATTTTGGATTATGGGATTAGAGAGGAGGGAGAAAATATAGTTAAAGGGGAAGAACAGGAAGAAAAGGGAGGGAAAGACGAAAGAGAAGTGGGAGAGAGAAAAAAAGTACCTCCACGTGGAATATCAGGATTGCACGTCAGAGTTAGAGATGTACTGGTAACATACATAGTTACATAGATATACATACATATATACATAGAGTATCAGAGCTGAAGTAGAGATGTACGGGTAACATACATAGTTACCTAGATTCTTATTATGGAGAGAAAGCTAGATAGTGGAATGATATACGATATACCTAGGTAAGTAAGAGAGGAACGGTAATACCACCTAACAGAGAGGGAGAGAGAGAGAGAGAGGAAATTTATATCAGAAAAGGAGAGAGTGGGAAAGAACTAGAGAGATTAGGAAAGAGAGAGGGAATCAGTGAGAAAATAGTTGAGAAGGGAAATCCCCAAAAGGGTACTCGGTGTAAACTTAAGAGCAATAAGATTGCGAAGTTCCCATTAATAGCACCCAACCTCCATTTCTAGAATGGTATACATATTATGGATTATGGGATTAGAGAGGAGGGAGAAAACATAGTTAAAGGGGAAGAACAGGGAGAAAAGGGAGGGAAAGACGAAAGAGAAGTGGGAGAGAGAAAACAGCACCTCCACGTGGAATATCAGGATTGCATGTCCGAGTCAGAGATGTACGGGTAACATACATAGGTATACAATATGTATACATACATACTTACATACATACATACATACATACATACATACATACATACATACATACATACATACATACATACATACATACATACATACGTATATATACAAAGAGTATCAGAGCTCAAGTAGAGATGTACGGGTAACATACATAGGTACCTATACAATATGTATACATACATACATACATATATATACAAAGAGTATCAGAGCTCAAGTAGAGATGTACGGGTAACATACATAGGTATAAAGATATGTATGTATTATGGAGAGAAAGCTGGATAGTGGAATGATATACGATATACCTAGTTAAGTAAGAGAGGAACGGTAATACCACCTAACAGAGAGAGAGAGAGAGGAGTGAGAAGAGAGGAAATTTATATCAGAAAAGGAGAGAGTGGGAAAGAACTAGAGAGATTAGGAAAGAGAGAGGGAATCAGTGAGAAAATAGTTGAAGAGAGAGAAAATGAGAAAAGGAAAAGAGAGAGAGAGAGCTAGAAGACAGATATTGTGGAAACTGGAAAAGAGAGAGGGATAGAGTGTGTGTGTGTGTGTGAGAGAGAGAGAGAGAGTGGGAAATAGAAAGAGAGAGAGAGTGGGAAATAGAAAGAGAGGGATAGAGAGTGTGAGAGAGAGTGGGAAATAGAAAGAGAGAGAGAGTGGGAAATAGAAAGAGAGAGAGTGGGAAATAGAAAGAGAGGGATAGAGAGTGGGAAATAGAAAGAGGGAGAGAGTGGGAAATAGAAAGAGAGAGGGAGGGGGGGAGTAAGTGGGAAATAGAAAGAGAGAGAGAGTGGGGGAGTAAGTGGGAAATAGAAA
This sequence comes from Diaphorina citri, assembly GCF_000475195.1. Lineage (NCBI taxonomy): Eukaryota > Metazoa > Arthropoda > Insecta > Hemiptera > Psyllidae > Diaphorina > Diaphorina citri. The sequence continues at coordinate 456,226 of NW_007377560.1, read as the reverse complement.
GAGAGAGAGAGTGGGGGAGTAAGTGGGAAATAGAAAGAGAGAGAGAGTGGGTGGGAAAGAGAGAGAGATGGTGAGTCTGCATCTAGTAATGGAAAGTAAACAGTTCGTTAGGTCTGTTATTGCATTTAGAATTTAGAATTAAGGTAAGTCTACTCATACTGACCCTCCTGGTCTAATCTCATCCACCCGGTTCTCGGATCTCCAATCTCATATTTTCTTAGATCCATATTTGAACGTTTCTCAGAGGCCCAGAGTTTCAACAAAATCAGAAAAGACTTTCAACATGCTCCAATAGCTCCATTCATTCTCTTCTTAATCTTACACATACTACGATTTGTCTGTAGAGGTAGACTTACCTTCCAACTTGGTTCCAATGAAAGACAAGGTTCAAGATCTCTCGTGTGTACGACAAGTTTGTGAAGACGTCATATCTGAAACTTGCCGTACACACACACAATCTTTCTGAAGACAAGGCTGTGAGATGAAGTTGATTTAGAATTTAGATTCAGATGGGAAATAGAAATGTATGCAGTCACGTACCCATGTTTGATATCCCGGTATGTAGCAAAATGCAGGGTTGCCAGATTGGGGATTTCTCGCCCCATTTTGGGGCGAAAAAATGTTTTTGGGGCTTTTTTGGGGCGAAGAAATTTTGGGGATTACCACGCCGCACCCTGTATTTGATAGATATATACTTATCAGTAAAACAGTCAGGAGACATCAAAAGGCAATAGGGTAGAGTTTAACCTGGAAATAATAAATAATGTATTCCCATTCCATCCTCTTACCACGCCGCACCCTGTATTTGATATATACTTATCAGTAAATATCAGTAAAACAGTCAGGAGACATCAAAAGGCAATAGGGTAGAGTTTAACCTGGAAATAATAAATAATGTATTCCCATTCCATCCTCTTTTTTACGCTAGAATTTCTATTGTCAAAACATGCGATGGTAAACACAGTGTCCCGTGTGACCGTATGTTGCGATATTTACGAGTATTAAACTATACACTATACCTATAAACTAACGTTACGAAATAGCCTTTATTTCCTGCTCAAAAAGTAGCACATAACAACGAAATCGAAGAAACCCAAGCTTTCTAAAGTATTGAACTATACACTACACCTATAAACTAACGTTACGAAATAGCCTCTATTTCCTACTCAAAAAGTAGCACATAACAACGAAATCGAAGAAACCCAAGCTTTCTATCTGAACCCAAGCTTTTTATTTGTCAGATTCCAATTTTCGGTATCTGTATTGGAGAGTCACAATTTTGCTGTTGTCAGCGGGAGAACACGTACTGTTGGCCGTTTTGGGTTGCACCCAACTTCATGACAACTGACGAGATGGTTGAAAGTTGAAATCCCAGGTAAAAGGCGGGACATAAAAGCTTGATGGACATGACCTTATCAGTTAAAAGGCTGCCACTCACATGCCAAAAAGAAAAGAAAAAACGGAAATTTTACGTTTATACTATTTCGTATTTTATCAGGATGAACAAAGTAAAAAAAAGTGGAAATTTGGAAAACGTTTTCGAGCGTACGAAACAGCAAACAGAGGAATACACATACAGAGCGAATGAGAATTGTGCATTTGTGCAGATGAAAATGTAGAGATAGACCGTGTGATAAGAATGGAGAATATAGGGAATTGATGGGAAATGCTATATGAGGAGATAGATAGCGATTTGGAAAAGCAGATACCGGATGGAAAGTTGAAACACGGTAAAGGTCAGAGAGTGATTGATGGTTTGGACTTGTGTGTGGGAATTTCTGAAATGAGTGCCATAAAAAAAGTAAAAAGCAATTTGGAAAAAGTTTGAATAGGTGAACTTCTATATCTTTGAACGATCTATCGAGATATAACTTCTTTTTATGGGAAAGGTTAGATACGTCCATCTATTTGTAGGGTTAAATATAAGGGCGTCATGCGCTCTGACAACTGACGAGATAGTTGAAATCCCAGGTAAAAGGCGGGACATAAAAGCTTGATGGACATGACCTTATCAGTTAAAAGGCTGCCACTCACATGCAAAAAAAACGGAAATTTTACGTTTATGCTATTTCGTATTTTATCAGGATGAATAAAGTAAAAAAAAGTGGAAATTTGGAAAACGTTTTCGAGCGTTCGAAACAGCAAACAGAGGAATACACATACGGAGCGAATGAGAATTGTGCATTTGTGCAGATGAAAATGTAGAGATAGACCGTGCATGTGATGAGAATGGAGAATATGGGGAATTGATGGGAAATGCTGTATGAGGAGATAGATAGCGATTTGGAAAAGCAGATACCGGATGGAAAGTTGAAACACGGTAAAGGTCAGAGAGTGATTGATGGTTTGGACTTGTGTGTGGGAATTTCCGAAATGAGTGCCATAAAGAAAGTAAAAAGCAATTTGGAAAAAGTTTGAATAGGTGAACTTCTATATCTTTGAGCGATCTATCGAGATATAACTTCTTTTTATGGGAAAGGTTAGATACGTCCATCTATTTGTAGGGTTAAATATAAGGGCGTCATGCGCTCTGGTGTAGGACGTCTGCAAATATTCTTTTCCCACAGGTTACCTACAACTTTCATCTGGTTCATACATTACGCGTATTGTCCTTTCGCAAGTAGTGCTGGAAAATAGAGAAATGGAACATTACCTGGCATTGCACCATTTCCCCTCTTCTCACCATTATCACCTGAAAATTGCGAAAGGAAAAAACGCCTATTGAGTCCAACCTACCTGAGTTGTCATGAATGGAAGAGGCGTTGCTGTAGAGCCGATGTTGTGGTGACTGGGTGAGTGGCGTAGGGGCGACACTGGAGCTACACTCGGATGAATTATCAGTGGTGTAGCCACCATCCGTTACACCAGACTGTTGTCGGAGGAAAGGGGGCGGAGTATTACAGGAAGGGCCGGACAGTTTCTTCGGACTTTTGCTCCCCGCGGAGGTTTTGTGTCGGGCCCTGTTCCGAATCCAACGTTCCTGAAATAAGAATGAACACGGTTACTTGGATGACAAGATGCACCAAGTGACAGATGTTATAAAGATGTTCTTTCCCCGCCTTTCAATCTTGAGACTAGAGGACCAGAGACCTGGATATTACTTTCAAAAGATCCAGAGCTCTAGGTCCAAAAGTTTCAAAGGATTTGATAGCGATTTTAGCGACCGAACCAAAATTGAAAAGATTGAATCGAGGAGAAAGAAAAGTAGATAATAAGGTCAGTATTAAATATGGCATTCCGTTGTGCGCCGAATTCTGGCTAGACCAGAATTCATTAAGACTTTCTTCCACTAATCACCACAACACAAACTCATGCAAAATTCACTGCGGCAACCCCAAATTGAAAACACAAAGAAATAAATGAGAAAATAATAATATTGATAAAAAAAGGAATCAACTTAGGAAAGTTCGGAAGGAGAAGAATCGTGCGGGATGGAAAAGAAAAAAATGAAACATCAGAAATAAGAAGGAAATAAAAACAGACGTAAAATCACATCTTTCAAAGGCATTTGTACTTTGCAAGTCAAACTCTTCGACGAAGGATGGCGAAGAAGTCCGAACCCTTCCACAAAAAGCCGAAGACACCCTCGGCACAGACATTCTCTAGATCTACCTGGCCTATCATGAGGAAGCTGCAAATCCAGGAGTTAATCAATGAGGAACTGCAAAAGATGAAGGAGGATCGGGAACTGAACAGAACTTACAAGAAGGTGTTGGATCTGCGCTCTGAATATCCGGATGTTCCGAGGTAAGTCTACTCATACTGACCCTCCTGGTCTAATCTCATCCATCCGGTTCTCGGATCTCCAATCTCATAATATTTTCTTTGATCCATATTTGAACGTTTCTCAGAGGTTCAACAAAATCAGAAAGGGCTTTCAACATGCTCCAATAGCTGCATCCATTCTCTTCTTAATCTTACACATACTACGATGTGTCTGTAGAGGTAGACTTACCTTCCAACTTGGTTCCAATGACAGACAAGGTTCAAGATCTCTCGTGTGTACGACAAGTTTGTGAAGACGTCATAACTGAAACTTGCCGTACACACACACAATCTTTCTGAAGACAAGGCTGTGAGATGAAGTTGGAAGACAAGTCTGCAGACATCTTAGCTTCTTGTCTATACCAGACTTTAGGTGTCACCTCCTACAACCTAATCTCATTCCGTCAGGTTCACCGTTCGCAAGTTCAACGCTGTGGCGTTATGGTCGTGGGATATGGACATGGAGACATGCGCCATCTGTCGGAATCATCTGATGGATGAATGTATTCTCTGTCAGGCCAGGGATGCACAGGACGAACCTCCGCCTAACGGATGCACAGTGGCTTGGGGTACATGCAACCATGCGTTCCATCTACACTGTATTGCTACTTGGCTTAATACGAGGGAGGTGTGTCCACTTGACAACAAGGTGTGGGAGTTCAAGAGATATGGGATTTGATCGCGGTTCAAATCGATATCCCACATCGTGACTAAGACCTCATCAGCAGAAATAGTCTTTCATGAAAACGAGATTATCCCGTCTCGAAAGGAATCTGAGATTTTCAGAATCAAAGTTTTCAACATGTACCTCTGGTCCTCTATGTAGTAAATGTAGTATGTAGGTATTAAATTGAGAATTGCATAATACAGGCACTACTCTTAGATAACTACCTACTAAGGTGAGTACCACCTATCGAAAAACTTTCAGAAGAGTGAAAAAATAATCTGAAACTTTGTTCAGAATTTTTGAATCAAGTTAATTGGAAAAACAATGGCAGAAAGTTTTCTAATAAGTTCAGGTAAAGTTCGGGCAGCATATTTCAATTTTTATACAAAGTTCAGTTTCTTTCCCGTGACTCAAATTCAGTTTTTTCTCTTTTTGATAAGTTCATCAAGCAAAATCCCCAAGTTTTTCTCGATTTATGTTCACAGAAAAAGAGCATTTTCCTTGAACTTTCTAATTGGACCCGACGCGCGACGCCTGACGGCTCTTTGTAAACTTTCCTCTACTTTAAGCAAATTTATAAGTTTCCTAAGATAATAATGAAAAGTTGAACATTCCTCATCATCGTTTGTGTCCTTTTCTCATTCACCCAACTCTTTGGACTAGTCCCAATAATAAAAAAATTGTTTGTTCTAATTCTAATGATTAGCTCTTGTTGTTCCTCAACGTAACAACTAACTTACTTTGAGTGTGGAGAAGAAGTAGTGCGTTTTCTGCACGACAGAGATATGCTGCACGGTAGACTTCATGGAGCCATGATGATGCTGATTATAGGGAACACTGTGCTGACTCAAGTCACTTGCTGACTTGGTAAGTCTACGTGATAGTGTGCCGGATGATGGCGAATCTTTGAGAGATTTCGAGCTCAGTTTGAATCTGCAGCGGCCTGCAATCAGAAGAACATTGTGGCTTGTGATTGTGAGAACAGATCTCGGGAATGGAAGTACAATTAAGACAGACTCGGGAATAGATGTTGTATTATTGACCGAACGATAGTGAGGTCTACATATGTTTTAACTCTACCGTTACTAAAAAGCTTTCAGGTATTTTACATCCGATGTGATTGAACCCTGACCTGTAGTAAAATTAATAATATTCACTTACATATGTAAGTAGGTACGTATTTCAAATCCATCAAACACTCTGGACTCTTGACCTTTCCCTCATTCTTTCGTCTCTCTCTCTCTCTCTCTCTCCCCTTTTCTTCCTTTTTTCCTGAACTTTATTTCATCCCCTTCTTTTCTCTCTCCCTCCCCCTCTCTGCCTCCTTCTCTTCCTCTCTCTCTCTCTCTCTGCCTCCTCCTCTTCCTCTCTCTCTCTGCCTCCTTCTCTTCCTCTCTCTCTCTCTCTCTCTCCCTCCTTCTCTTCCTCTCTCTCACTCTCTCTCTCCTCCTATCCCCTCAGGGAACATTTTGTGTTTAATTACTGTGACGTGACTTGATCGTAACATAGGTACCAGTATATACCTGTAGGTATACATATCTATCAATTTACAACCCCACTCTAACATACCTAACTATGTATGTACCCCTGTGATAAAATACTTCACGCAGAAAGTTTTCTAATAAGTTCAGGTAAAGTTCGGGCAGCATATTTCAATTTTTATACAAAGTTCAGTTTCTTTCCCGTGACTCAAATTCAGTTTTTTCTCTTTTTGATAAGTTCATCAAGCAAAATCCCCAAGTTTTTCTCGATTTATGTTCACAGAAAAAGAGCATTTTCCTTGAACTTTCTAATTGGACCCGACGCGCGACGCCTGACGGCTCTTTGTAAACTTTCCTCTACTTTAAGCAAATTTATAAGTTTCCTAAGATAATAATGAAAAGTTGAACATTCCTCATCATCGTTTGTGTCCTTTTCTCATTCACCCAACTCTTTGGACTAGTCCCAATAATAAAACGTTGTTTGTTCTAATTCTAATGATTAGCTCTTGTTGTTCCTCAACGTAACAACTGACTTACTTTGAGTGTGGAGAAGAAGTAGTGCGTTTTCTGCACGACAGAGATATGCTGCACGGTAGATTTCATGGAGCCATGATGATGCTGATTATAGGGGACACTGTGCTGACTCAAGTCACTTGCTGACTTGGTAAGTCTACGTGATAGTGTGCCGGATGATGGCGAATCTTTGAGAGATTTCGAGCTCAGTTTGAATCTGCAGCGGCCTGCAATCAGAAGATTGTGATTGTGAGAACAGATCTCGGGAATGGAAGTACAATTAAGACAGACTGGGGAATAGGGAATAGATGTTGCATTATTTGACCGAACGATAGTGAGGTCTATGTTTTAACTCGACCGTTACTAAAAAGCATTCAGGTATTTTTTATCCGATGTGATTGAACCCTGACCTGTAGTAAAATTAATAATATTCACTTACATATGTAAGTAGGTACGTATTTCAAATCCATCAAACACTCTTGAATCTTGGCCTTTCCCTCATTCTTTCGTCTCTCTCTCTCTCTCTCTCTCTCCCCTTTTCTTCCTTTTTTCCTGAACTTTATTTCATCCCCTTCTTTTCTCTCCCTCTCTTTCTCTCTCTCTCTCTCTTCCTCTCTCTCTCTGCCTCCTTCTCTCTCTCTCCTCCTATCCCCTCAGGGAACATTTTGTGTTTAATTACTGTGACGTGACTTGATGGTAACATAGGTACCAGAGTATACCTGTAGATGTACATATCTATCAATATCAATTTACAACCCCACTCTAACATACCTAACTATGTATGTACCCCTGTGATAAAATACTTCACTCTCTCAATTAAAAACTCCTCATTGAAAGCTGTTAGAATTGATTTTCTCAGTTTTAATTACTCGTACCTAAGGTAAGTGTACCATTTATTCGTCCACCTAAAAAACGTACCATTTATTGGCCCACCTTACCACATTTATTTTTCTAATTTTTGTTTTTTATTACTACAATTTTGGAATACCACTGGTTTGATAGCATTCTTTAAGCCATTTCTTTTGATGAAATTGGATCTTGAAAAAGTTCGTCCAGTTCAGACTTGTGCCGTAGACCCACAAGTGGGCCAATAAATGGTATGTTTTTTAGGTGGGCGAATAAATGGTACACTTACCCTACTTTGTCTCAACTGTGAAAATGACTGTAACTGTACTAATATAAAATTAAATGTGTAGGAGTGTATCTTACTACCATTCATAGGTACCTCCCTAGATTTCCAACAGAGTACAAAATAAGTAAAATGTGCTCTGCACATTGCATAATTAATTTATTGCCTGGCACTCATATAAATCTTTATTAAGAAAATGATGGTACATAATATATCTCATTTTCTCAACAACGCAACGCTGATGCATACTTACTGCTTACGGCAAACTCGATGATAAAAAATGATCCCAGGTTAGAAAATGTGAGAACTTAAGACCAGTTTCGTTGTGTTAAATAGCATGCTCACATTGCTCACTCTATTTTATTTAATAAATAATTATCTCTACTCGTATGGCGACTGATATTCCGTTCCCCAACACTCCCATTTAAAGCTATCGTAACCTAGTTTAAATAGGAACAGGATTATAGGAAGACTAGAAAAGATTTAGTCAGACTAAATCCTTTTCCCTCTTTACCCATTCGAATGATAATTCAATTTGCTCTCGACTGAATGTTATCCAGCTCTTTCATAAAAGTTCTAATCTAATTTGAACTCTATTAAAGTTTGTGATCTGTCTGTGTTTCTGGAGATGATGTGTCTGTGGGTTGTATGATTTCTTTTGTTCTAATAAAAAACATGGAACTTTGGTAGCATGCAAGTTGTAGAAAAATCTGTGATATGCATTGTTTTGTGTTCCTCGCTCAGAGCCATTTCACACTGAGCGGATTTTTACCGCGCGGATTTCGCTCTCGCGGTTTTTTTCCGCCTAGTCAATGAGTGTTTAATGAGTCCTTTCACACACAGCGGTATTCTAGTGAAATCCGCGCGTTTTAATGTAGAAAATGTAGTATGTAGGTATTAAATTGAGAATTGCATAATACAGGCACTACTCTTAGATAACTACCTACTAAGGTGGGTACCACCTATCGAAAAACTTTCAGAAGAGTGAAAAAATAATCTGAAACTTTGTTCAGAATTTTTGAATCAAGTTAATTGGAAAAACAATGACAGAAAGTTTTCTAATAAGTTCAGGTAAAGTTCGGGCAGCATATTTCAATTTTTATACAAAGTTCAGTTTCTTTCCCGCGACTCAAATTCAGTTTTTTCTCTTTATGATAAGTTCATCAAGCAAAATCCCCAAGTTTTTCTCGATTTATTTTCACAGAAAAAGAGCATTTTCCTTGAACTTTCTAATTGGACCTGTCTGTGGGTTGTATGATTTCTTTTGTTCTAATAAAAAACAAACAAACAAAATTACAAACAGAGATCTCAAGTTAAGTAAAACCATGTAAAAAACATGGAACTTTTTGTTTGGTAGCATGCTAGTTGTAGAAAAATCTGTGATATGCATTGTTTTGTGTTCTTCCAGCTTTCTCGCTCAAGTCATCTAGTATCTACTAACTAGTTAATTGTTTAATTAGCTTAAGAATATCTCTGTACTCTCTACTACTCTTAAAGTTTCCTCTTTCATCTGTAATAATTAGGTGTTATTCTGCTTCTGACACATGTCATTTTGACATCATGTTCATGAGTTCATGTAACTTTTCCCTAAACTTTTGTGTTTCTTTCCAACACAAGAAATTCTCATAATCGCGAAAATTACAGCTAGTGTTTTTCTCTTGTGATTTACACTTTGTAACTTTTTGTGACTAAGTTTTCGTGTTTCTTTCGTTGTTTCGTCATGGCCGGGGCCACAGGGTGAGTTTAAACTCATTTTGTGAACCCGGCCATCAATCACAGAAAAAAAAATCACAATCACGAAAATTAGGTACAGCTTTGGTTTTTCCCTTTGCGATTTATACCCTGATGGGAGTAAAAAGTTACCTATCCATGCCTAGTTTTGCCTCCTCTAAGCTACGACCGTTCCTGGTAAAAGTAAAGTTTCTACTTCCTAAGCTGAAGTAAAAAGTCGACTACAAAGTACAAAATATACTAAGATGAGACTAGGGGTGTCATGTACCAGGGTAATAGTAATGGGTTGTTGAGATGTGACCAGAGTGTCCTTTGTTGTATGACAAAGTCTTCCAGCAAGGTATTAGGTTTTCTGAAATTTATTTTAATAAAATACAAGAGAAAAAGAGAACGTAATGGGATTTTGACTTGAGCATAGTGTAGTAGTCATATTAGAAGTGTTGTGATGTAAGGAATATTGATAATAATTTTTAATTTCTTGAAGTGTTACCTACGTAAATGTAAACCGCTGTGTATGAAAGAAATCGCGGATTTTGCAGGCGGTAAAAATCCGCTCAGTGTGAAATGAGCCTAACTGCTGAGGTCCCAGCGTGTATGAGGGAATGGGAATCGGGCTTTGATGGATAGTAAGGATAGTTCGGAATAGAGATAGAATTCTATTCGGGATGTTGATTCTACAAAATGACACATAAACAAATCCACGTGGTGGTTGCCATGGCAACGCTACATGGAATGACACCGCCAGTCATACAGTGATAGTCATTTAGTGATATAGTCATATAAAGAGTGCTATAGTCATTTAGTGATATAGTCGTATAAAGAGTGCTATAGTCATTTAGTGATATAGTGATAGATCTAAATGATGATGAGTTCATTAGTCAAGTCATCTAGTATCTACTAACGTACTAACTAGTTATCTAGTTAATTGTTTAATTAACTTAAGAATATCTCTGTACTCTCTGCTACTCTTGAAGTTTACTCTTTCATCTGTAATAATTAGGTGACAATAAGAACACAATGTTATTCTGCTTCTGACACATGTCATTTTGACATCATGTTCATGAGTTCAATGTAACTTTTCCGTAAACTTTCGCGTTTCTTTCCGACACAAGAAATTCTCATAATCGCGAAAATTACAGCTTGTGTTTTTCTCTTGTGATTTACACTTTGTAACTTTTTGTGACTTAGTTTTCGTGTTTCTTTCGTTGTTTCGTCATGGCCGGGGCCACAGGGTGAGTTTAAACTCATTTTGTGAACCCGCCATGAATCACAGAAAAAAAATCACAATCACGAAAATTAGGTACAGCTTTGGTTTTTCCCTTTGCAATTTATACCCTGATGGGAGTAAAAAGTTACCTATCCATGCCTAGTTTTGCCTCCTCTAAGCTACGACCGTTCCTGGTAAAAGTAAAGTAAAGTAATAAAATCCTACAGGACAAGAAAAGTAAATGAAGAGCTGCGATGAAATCTTCCGCATTTTACCTATTTCTTATTCTCTTAGCTTGGTACATCCAACATCCACAAATAATAGCGCAACACCACGAAGCTCAAGATACCTATTTTAATTTCATGCTTTGAGGTTTTTAGGTTTATCTTGTCAAAATAAAATACAGATAGAACCGCGTAATTTTCACCGAGCTTGGTTTAAAACATGGTTTAAAGATTCTCTAATATCTGTTCAAGTCACTTTCCGCTCACAGTACGTTCAAGAAACGGTCTAGTTACAGGGGGTGAGTCAGTCTCTGACTTGAACGGTTTCCATTTAATCACCAGTAAGAGTATAATAATTATTGACTGTAGGTAGGTACTGCCTAATACTTGACTCCACCCGTAACCTATAGCTAGGTAACTAGTTATCTAGTACTATAGTAAGATGAACAGTCATACTGTTCATGTGATTACAAACGGAGAAAGTCCTGTGGTTGGGTGGAAGAGCTTGGTCCAAATTTCCAAAACGGAACACAAGTCTCATCTTTCCTCAATGAAGATATGTATGATGATATCTGAAGGACATAATTATAATTTAATGTCTCTCTCCTTTCTCTCTCTCTCTCTCTCTCTTTCTCTTGCTCCCCTCTTTCTCTTTTCCTAATTGAAGACTTTGATATAAAAAGATCCTAACCATACTTGGGTCCTTTTGATGTAAAACGTTTAAACGTTTACTAATGCGGTAAAGAATCAGTTCCAAAAAAAAAAATGTCCATTTCTTCATTATTCAACAAGAAACACAAGTTTTTGTAAAATCAAAAGTTTTAAAGCTGTTCTGTTCTACTCAAAACTCGATTTTCGTATTTCGTCCTTCTTGATAAAACCTGTTCACTTTGCTTCATTCTCTATACATTATTCAGTTTATTCTCTCTACATTGGACGTTTTATTAACTTTTCCTCCTAGACTATAAATTAAGTTTCAAATTTGACGAAACTTTCTCTTGTTTGTCTTCTGCCTTGTATACCTAATCAATATCCCAATAAAGTGATTAGGAAGAGATGACATCATGTCACGCGGTGCTTTCAGCGGTTCTCAACTGTACTAGTATACTCGAAAGTCAAACCGTGCAACCAGCAATCCACATGACTAAAACGTGGATAGCGGTGTCAAATCAGCTGTTCGGGGGCCCCAAACGGGCTCTTTCTGACATATATTGTGGGGCAGCTCCAAAAACAGGCCAAAAAAATCATTTCTACTCAATCATTATCCAATGATAACGAAAAAATTCTCCTTATAAACTAAACCCTAAAGTTTTTATTAAATTGATCTTTGACTTCAAGGAACGATCGGACATACAAGGACCCCAAAAACACTTTTCCTGGGATAAGTAGCTGCGGTCATTTGTGGCGTTTTCAAGTGACTTCTTATGATAATATGTAAAATGTGCTTTTTCCAGTATATTAGTTATATGTCAGCTCTCAGCTATTCTTCAGCGTTTGGGACAACCAGATTTTGGGCACAGCTGAGATAAGTGATACCAGATGGTTTATTGGGTTCGACACTAATTGAGACACGAACAAACAGTTCCATATCATCCATCAAATCAAACAACAAACAAAAACAAATACATACCAGTAAACAAAAACAAACAAAACAACCCTCTCGTTTTCTAATTCAACTAATTCATCGCTTACGCACATCAAACGAAAAGGTAGTCAAATGAAAGAGCGCCGGTAAATACAGGGTGAACACGAAAAACGTTACCAAAAGCATATTTTATTTTTTGTTATAGAATATTTTTTGTTGGAAATGACCTCAGCTCAGGAATCCACCCTCGGCTTTTGGTAACATTTTTCATGTTCACCTTGTATACAGGGACGTTTCAAAAGTTGTGGTTAGCCAGCCTAGTTAGCTTGGTTGGTATTAGCGCGTCTGCCTTGTAAGCGCTAGGTCGCGGGTTCGATTACCGCCCGGGACGGATTTTATCCTGAACGGATAATGTTCGTTCTCGGAACAGCTGGCTTTCTTCTATCCTGTCTTCAAAATCGGGGTGGTAAGACGCAGTTACAGTTCCCTCTATCAAACCTAGGGAACGCTCGCTTGGTACCACCCATATTTGTATATCAATTAATTATACTAATTGATATTTACCGCTCTTTTCATCTTTCCCCTCTTTCTCTACTTCTTCTTCTCTTTCTTCTTCTTCTTCTTCTTCTGCTTCTTCTTCTTCTTCTTCTTCTTCTTCTTCTTCTTCTTCTTCTCCTCCTCCTCCTCCTCCTCCTCCTCTTCACCTCCTCTTACTCCTCCTCCCTCTTCTTTTTCTTAAACCCTGATTATTTTTCCTCTTCACCTCCTCTTACTCCTCCTCCTCCTTCTCCTCCTCCCTCTTCTTTTTCTTAAACCCTGATTATTTTTCGCAATTCTTATTCAATAGAAACACACACAGAGAACTCAAAATGAAAGGGTATTGCCCAGATGCTCGGGCAATACCTGTTACCGCGGGAGAGAGGTTGTTACTCGGGTTTGCTAAGGTTGTTTTGAATGTTATGAGCTTGGGCAGACCCCATAAATTATCTCTCTGGTGAAGTCCGAGACTTGTAGACTTGTAATCGACATAGCAGACTTGTAATCGACATAGCAGACTTGTAATGGACACAGCAGACTTGTAATGGACACAGCAGACTTGTAATGGAGTTCAGGAAGATAAAGAAGTACGAAGGAGAAGCAGAAGGAGGAGGAGAAGGAGGAGGAGGAGGAGAAGGAGGAGGAGAAGGAGGAGGAGGAGAAGGAGGAGGAGGAGAAGGAGAAGGAGGAGAAGGAGAAGGAGGAGAAGGAGAAGGAGGAGAAGGAGAAGGAGGAGAAGGAGGAGGAGGAGGAGGAGGAGAAGGAGAAGGAGGAGAAGGAGAAGGAGGAGAAGGAGGAGGAGGAGAAGGAGGAGGAGAAGGAGGAGGAGGAGAAGAAGGAGAAGGAGGAGGAGGAGAAGGAGGAGAAGGAGAAGGAGGAGAAGGAGCGACATAGCAGACTTGTAATGGACACAGCAGACTTGTAAAAGAGTTCAGGAAGATAAAGAAGTACGAAGGAGAAGCAGAAGGAGGAGGAGGAGAAGAAGGAGGAGGAAAAGGAGAAAAAGAAGGAGGGGGAAGAGGAGAAGGAGGAGAAGGAGAAGGAGGAGGAAGAGAAGGAGAAGGAGAGAAGCAGAAGAAGAAGGAGGAGGAGGAGAAGAAGGAGAAGAGGACAAAAAAAAGAAGAAAGATTTTTTTAAAGAGCTAGGTTAAAAAACAAACAAAAAAAAAGTTAACCACAAGCAATAGGTAGCCCCAAAGATTTCGGCTATAAATTTAACAGACAACTACCTAAACAGAAATAGCCCCAAGTTTTAATAAAATCATCAAAATCAAATCAGTTAACAACTTACTTACCTCTTGATTTTAGATTGAAGATAGAAAAGTAATTAAATATTCAACCCAACATCTCAACAATCATAATGAATAGAATGGAATTGTGTACTGTACACCACCTACCTGTGAACAGAAAGAATAAATCAACATTAATTAATTGCTTACAAAAGAAGGAGGAGAAGAAGAAGAAGGAGAAGGAGGAGGAGAAGAAGAAAAAGGAGGAGAAGGAGGAGAGAAAGAAGAAGAAGAGGACAAGAAAAAGAAGAAAGATTTTTTTAAAGAGCTAGGTTAAAAAACAAAAAAAAAGTTAACCACAAGCAATAGGTAGCCCCAAAGATTTCGGCTATAAATCTAACAGACAACTACCTAAACAGAAATAGCCCCAAGTTTTAATAAAATTATCAAAATCAAATCAGTTAACATCTTACTTACCTCTTGATTTTAGATTGAAGATAGAAAAGTAATTAAATATTCAACCCAACATCTCAACAATCATCATAATGAATGGAATGGAATTGTGTACTGTACACCACCTACCTGTAAACAGAGAGAATAAATCAACATTAATTAATTGCTTACAAATATATAAATGTACATGGTAGATAAATAAATAATCAAATGAATATTTGTTGAGTATAGGAAATAATCTGCCTCTTTAAAAGAAGAGGAGAGGGAGGAGGAGAAGAAAAAGGAGAAGGAGGTGGAGGAGAAGAGGAAAATAAGAAAAGGAGGAGAAGAAGAAGAAGGATAAAAAGAAGGAGAGGAGGAGAAGAAAAACAAGCAAAAAGAAGAAGAAGAAGAAGAAGAAGATCAAAAAGTAATTTCAAAACAAGATCAAGAATTTCAAAGCACAAGATACTCAAATCATTACTCGAAACTAAATTGGCCTGAGAAACTTGAACCACCTGTACCAAACCAGCCTCGGACAAAATATATAGGTAACCATCCAAAGAGAGATGTACAAAAAAAAACTACCAAAACTAAACTAATAAGTAATGATAATAAATAAAAACATCAGCGAAGCGGAGAGCTACAAAAAGTGAAGGAGATTAAATCTGTACCAAAAAATGTGATACCTTCAAAATACAGATTAGTACCTAAACCAGAAAATGTGATACCTCCGAGAACAGCTTTGGTAAACCCAGAAGAAGTGATACCTACCCATGGCTCTTTGTGCCCATTACCCATACATAGGTCTTTGTTTATGAGCTACCAAACAAATTGGACTTCTTGGGCAGAAGGGGGCCGTTGAAAGAAAAAAAAAATGATTTTTAAAAGGTTTGAAAAAGGGAACTGAAACTGCTAAGGTCTTAGCGTCCCGAAATCGAAGATAGAAGAACAGGTTTCCAGAAAGCCAGCCGTTCCGAGAACGGACATTATCCCTTCAGGATAAAATCCGCCAAGGGTAGGAATCGAACCCGCGACCTAGCTCTTACAAGGCAGACAAGCTACCGACCACGCTAACTAGGCTGGCACAGGGGACCTTAAAATGAAAATCTGAAAATCGGAAATCATTCCCCATTTCCCCAATTTTTGGGAATGTGACCCGATTCCAGTTCTTTCAACAGACCCCGCTGGTAAAAATTAATCCTTTCTGTTTCTTCCAAAGTCTAATCTAAACATCTCTACAACACTCTTTTTCACATTTTCACTTTCCTCTTCTCCCTAATAATTCTTCTTCTCTTCTACTTCCTTACCTTCTTCTTGTTTCTTTTAAATCTGCCCCCGAAGGCAAAAGGATAACTTTGAAACGAAATTAAATGTAAGAAAAAAAAAATGAAAACAATCCTCGAGCAGCAAGAAGAAGGAATTCCAAATCTTTCACCGAGGAATGACTCTTGAGTACATTGAAATATAAACCCAGAACATCCTTTCACTACTTGTAATCCCGTCCCAAGTGGGAAGTTTTTCGTGTCTAAATCAAATCACGTTTCTTTTAAATCCTTTTTGCCCCGAACTCTATGCGCTATGCTCTCCGCTCCACTGTGTTTTTAGCGTAATGCCCGCTCCCGCTACCAATAACAGACAGATTAAATGATGTGAATTTTCATTGTGCAACAAGCGGCATTTCAGGTTGCCTGTGACCTGTGATATTTTTTTTTTTTTAGCCACGCACGTTGAAGCTTCTTACCGGACAAGCATGCTGAACGCTTGAACGTATGTGGCGGTCATAAGAGAGATCTTTTTTTTTTTAAGGCGTTTCGCTCCTTCTTTAATAAATCTTTACAATTTGCTTCATTCTCTTATACATTATTCAGTTTATTCTCTCTACATTGGACGTTTTATTAACTTTTCCTCCTAGACTATAAATTAAGTTTCAAATTTGACGAAAAGCGATTACTCTGTCTCTGAAACAGTATACAGTAGATAGGTACTGCTGCTGCTGACTGCTGATGTGATGCTGCTGCTGACTGCTGATGTGATGATGCTGCTGACGCCTGATGTGATGCTGCTGACGCCGCCTGATGTGATGCCAAGCTTGCAATGCTAATGCTAAGCTAAGAGCTTGCAGCATTCATCATTGTAAAACTATTAAGCAACGGCGGGTGAGATTGTAGTTGGATCTTGGATTAAAATTAATCTTGGTAGTTTAGGCATCTCCACTAATTTTAAACGACTCGGATCTTGGATTAAAATTAATCTTGGTAGTTTAGGCATCTCCACTAATTTTAAACGACTCAAGTCAGTAGCTCCTTAACCAGCTAAACACCGAGGCTTACGTGTAGCCCTAAAAGTGGGGTTAAGCATAGACGAATCTGCAAAGTCCATAGCTATTTAACCCTTTCATTCTAACGTTTTATTAACCCTTTTGCTGAGTGAGTTCTTCAGTTCACTGAATTGGGTGTAACATTCGGTGCAATAAGTACCTAGATCAGGCATGTCAAACTCAAAATGTATAGAGGGCCATTTTTGATATTTGTTGAACATTGGCGGGCCGCAGGTATTTCTACATTACAGGAGTTTTCTGTTTTTCCACTTTTCTCACTCGATGTGTGTTTTTTCCTCAAGACTGGTAGGAATGTAGGTATGTATCTATACCTAAGACAAATTCGTACATTTTTCTGTACCTAAATACATACCCATACATAATATAAGATAAGATACCTATATTTTGTACCTAAGGAGGGAGTTTTTCTCTCGAGCAGGGATTTTACACGCGGTATTATTTCCCACATCGGAATTCCCTTGAGTTATCTTATTATTTTACCAAACCCTCCACTATGTTTTCATTACAACCAAAATGTTTGTTTTGCGTACGTATAGTATATATTGGTTCTTACAGCAGTCTTCACATATCTACCGAGGTATGTATGTATTTTCAAAAAGTTCAATTGTTGATTTAGAGAGCTGAGTGAGAGAGAGAAGAAAAGAGAGAGATTTAAAGTTCAAGTGTTGATTTAGAGAGCTGAAGAAGAAACAAGAAAGAGAGAGAGAGAGAAATAAAGAAAGAGAGAGAGAGATGGAGAGGAAGAGAAAAAGAAAGAGAGATATCTTCCTACGTGCCTTCATTTAAGTTTATAATTAGGTACCTGGTGTTGATTTTATAGATTCAATGAGTAGAGAGAGAAGAATTATTATTAGAAAGAACACTCCTTCCTTATTAACCTCACACAAAATAATATCTTGGGAATCAAACTCTAGGTAGGTCTGTTTTTAACTGTTTAACTTTAAGTTGTGAACTATGTACTGTTAAGTTGTAAAGTCATATCAGATTTTTCCGAATCCCTTTTTCGCTGGGATTTCAGCCTTTCAGTTATCCTCACAAGGTTGAGTCCACCCTAAAATAACCAACAACACGTGTGATGTCCCAAACAGTCAGAACCCGCCATTCCGCAAGTGCTGATAGAAACAAGAATATAGTTTCAAGACCTGCATAAATAGATAGCAGTAGGTATACGAATACATACATATTAGGTATTATTGCAAGCTAAAAGCAAAACATTACTGTGGACATGAATAACTACTTTGTTCCATTATTATTATTCATTAACTAAAAAAAAAAAAAAAAATTATTCCCTCCCATTACCCCTCTTTTACTCCCCAAACCTCCTCCCACCCCTTATCCTACTTACTCTCCTTTTCTTCCTTTGAGTATCCTTCTTTCCTCTCCCTGCCTTCTCCGTCTCGCTCCTTCTCTACTTGTTTGTTTATTTATTTCTTTGTTTTTTTTTTTTTTTTTTTTTTTTTTTTTTCGCTGA
The DNA here is from genome assembly GCF_000475195.1 of Diaphorina citri. NCBI lineage: Eukaryota > Metazoa > Arthropoda > Insecta > Hemiptera > Psyllidae > Diaphorina > Diaphorina citri. The sequence goes on along the minus strand of NW_007377560.1, from coordinate 437,914 downwards.
ATAGATAAAAGGAGAGGAGGAGGAGGAGGAGGAGGAGAGAGGGAGGGAGAAAAAGAGATAAAGGGAGAAAGAAAGAGAGACAAAAGGGGAAAGAGTAGAGAGAGGGAGAGAGAGAGAGTATTAAGGGGAAAGGTAAAGGGATAAAAAGAGTTGAAAAGAAATAGATAAAGGGAGAGGAGGAGGAGGAGAGAGAGAGAAATGGGATGGACAAAGGGGAGAGGAGGAGGAGAGAGGGAGGAAGAATTGAATTGAAATAATTGAATTTGAATTGAATGGTCTTATATTAATGGGAAAGGTAAAGGGATAAAAAGAGTTGAAAAGAAATAGATAAAGGGAGAGGAGGAGGAGGAGAGAGAGAGAAATGGGATGGACAAAGAGGTTCATACCCTGTTTAGTGAATATAGGATTTCAATCTGAATGTGTTAACAGGACGGTGGGGTGGGTGAAAGACTGGATGGGTGACTTGACATGTGTCCATAATGGATTTTGAATTGACTTTCGACATCCGTTGTCTCTCCCATGTGACAATAATAACCATATGCTGTCTCTTTCTCTAACTCTCTCTCTCTCTCCCTTTCCCCCTCTCTCTCTCCCTTTCCCTCTCTCTCTCTCTCCCTTTCTCTCTCTCTCTATCTCTTTCTCTTTAACCTCTATTTCTTATCTTTTTTCTTTCTCTTTTCCTGCCGTATTTTTTCTGTCCCTTTATCTTTCTTCTTCTATTTTTATTTATTTATTTATTTTTCATTTCATCTTTTTCTTTATATTTCTCTCTTTCTTCCTCTCCTTCGCTTCCTCTTTTCCATTATATTATATAACCACATACTTGTCTTTTTCTCTCACTTATTTATTTGTCTTCCCTTTGCTCTCTTTCTTTCTAGACATTTTCCTGTCTTTCGCTTTCTCATCCTCTCTTTTTACCGTTTTCTGTCATTTGTAAAATTTTTAACCCAATGGCGCCGGAATTAATTTTTTCTCGAATTTTGACAAATAAAATATCAAAATCTTCTTCAAACCCTAGCTTGAAAACCTTGTATTGTAGGTATATTAGGTAAAGCTATAAGTCGCCTCGATTTAAATTCTAAATAGCAAGCAAAACGTTATAATAGACTTTTACTTTTCCATGTTGCCATATTTCCTCAACCCCTGGCCCCCTCTTCCAACCAACCCCCATTCTACTATAAGGTTCGTGACTTAAAACGACTTGATAATAATTGCCTTCATTTCCCACCATGCCTTTACTTCGCCTTTGTTTGATAGAGTTCTCTAACTTGTTGAAATAATGGAAACAATGGGAAAGGTTCTTCACAATGATGACTTGAGGTTATGGATACCTGTGGATCCAATTAAAACTTGTTCTACAGGAGAAACAGCAGGAGCAGCTGGACGAAGAAAACCATGTTATCGAAATCTTCGTATAAGTATAGGTGGATAATAGGTATGGAACAAAGGATTACAATATCTTCATGCCTGGAGAGAAACTTTGAATTAAACTTAGATTAACGTCAAACCATTTGGATTTAGAAATCTGATTGGCTAATTTTAATATTCTTAATCCAAAGTTTAATCCCTGTAGGTTCCACCTACACCTATTAAGTGTAGTTCCAGGTTCTATGAAACGTAAGTAGAAACCAGGGTGAAAACTGTTAATGCCTGAGCAATTTCTGCCACTAATCCCTTGTAATTAAGCAAGTGTAGTTTTAGTAGGCATTTAAATACCTAAAATTCAGGTCTAAACGAGCACTTTTTGAATAACAAAAGTTTCCAAAATAGACCAACATATGTAGAGTGAACATGAGACTGTAGACCGACCTTAAGTATTGTTAGACTGCTGGGATAAAAGATCTGTTCTGCATTTTGAACCAATGACCTCTGATCTAAAAGACCTCTGTCAGCACCACGGAGTTCTTGGTTTGGAGTAGCAGTAGACGCATTTAGTTCATTAAGAATACTGTGTGTGAGAGTCTCCAAATCTTGTACGTCTGAACTAGATCCAGCGTGCTAGTAATTTTAATACAAATTTTTAGTAAGTAGGTAAAGTAGATATTCTAGATGATGATAACAATCAACAATAGAAATCCTTTGAAAGTTCTTTCTAATCTTGATATTACCAAGAGAACCGTCACAAGAAGGGCAAATTTAAATCGCTTCTTTGCTCCAAATTTCTAAAATAAAGAAAACTGTACGCATTGTTTAACTTTTAATTCTTGACCCTAATTCGAAATCATTTTCTTATAAGACTGTATTTCTCCTCTTTGCCTTTATGACTATATTTCCCCTTTTTTCTTTCTTTTATGACCCCAAATTTTTCTGTAATATAAACAAACATAGGTACTTGTATACCTAGCTTTGTATGTCGGTATAGCACTTACCTATTTTTTCTCCAAAGGCTGAGAGCAGTGTTCATAACGATGTACTTGTTACAAGGGCGAGGCCTTTCGTCTACAAACATTTGAAGAAGAGTTGTTACCGAGTTTAATGAGAGACGCTATCCTAAACAATACAATAATCCTGCAGAAATGTTTTTTTGTTAAGCTCGAATTCATTTGGAATGCAAAGCAGAACATAAAATCTCGTCAGACGTAAACTAGTGCAAATTACTTTGCAGTAACTGTAAGTAATAATTGATCCTGTAGAAGTAGAGGGAAAAGTAGGTAGGTAGTAGGAAATATTGACACGAGGGATACGTTAAAGTTGAAATTGCAGAGTGTAAAGCTGAAGAGAGTGTAGAAGAATAGAGGTGGAATTGTTTTTAATTTAATGAGATGGATCCCCACAGAGATTCGTCAATCCAGAATGATGGGCGAAAACAAAGAATTTGAATTGTGTTAGGCTATGTATGTTTGTCACAAATGTCGTTCCTCGATTAACAAACACCACCCTAAATTTTCTGACTTGACTTGGACTTGAACCAACAATCTCGACATCCAAGAATAAAGTTCCATGAACAGTTACTATAATGGTAAATTACGTGTGATAAATCTGGAAGGTAAATAAACAGGGTGTTCCATTAAAATCCCAGCGAAAAGAGACGGAAAAGTATGATATAACCAGGGAAATAATGTCTTTTTTTCCGAGGGCTCGATGTGTGATGGGCCACCCTGTAGTTTATGCAAATATATGAGATCCGAGTGGTGTAGGGGACTGATAAAACACGGTACAGGTAGTACCTACTGTTCTGGTGACCTTATACCTACCTGTGAATTATATTTGAGTGTATGTAAATATAGTAGTGAATGTAAATCATTGGGAAATAATGTCTTTTTTTCCCCGAGGGGTCGATGTGTGATGGGCCACCCTGTAGTTTATGCAAATATATGAGATCCGAGTGGTGTAGGGGACTGATAAAACACGGTACAGGTAGTATAATAATAATACCTTGTATAGGTTTCCAAGAAATAATGGTTAAAATAATAATAAGGAAAGTAAAAATCAGACTGTAAGTACCTACCCCGTTCGCCTTGTACCCCCGTGTGGCTATGACGTGTTTTTCCACCCTCTCCCAACAATATTCACATTGCCATCAGCAAGACAGAGAGGGGGGGAAGGGGAGAGAGGGGGAGAGTAAGACAGAGAGGAGGGGAGAGTATTGTGTGCGCAATGCGCAGTGATATCCTATTGAACCAGATTAGTCCGGGAGAAAATATCCATGCACGTGGCACATTTAATATCCATTTCTATTTTCTTCCGAGAAGGGGAAGAGTAGGACAGAGAGGAGGGGAGAGTATTGTATGCGCATTGCGCAGTGATATCCTATTGAACCAGATTAGTCCGGGAGAAAATATCCATGCACGTGGCACATTTAATATCCATTTCTATTTTCTTCCTTAGTTCATTATTTATGGATATCAACCAGGTATAGCTAAACTAAATGTACCATGTAACAACCTATGGTAAATTATTTTCTTCCTTCCTTTTAATTTTTACCCTCAATAGGTTTTTTCACCAATTTTTTTTTTTAATACCTCGTCCCAGTAGTGCAGTTGTTAAAGCATTGGATTCATAAGCGAGGATTCATATACCTACTGCGGTTCGAATCCCAACAGTGACATAAAATAATTGAATCAAAGGAAGACTTTTTTTTAAATAATGATGAAATTCAAACAAATTTCAACCCTTTTTATTTATTTAACCACGCCAAAGCTTTACAAAACAAATACAAATTTTAAAAAGAAATATACTTATTTTCTTATTAATATTGATATTAAAATCATAGAAAGCTAGCTATAGTTTTTTCTTGCTTCTATCACGGGGCGCGCTTCCTTCTCGCTTTACATTCGATTTCGAACCAGGACCAGCTAACTTCAATTTGGCATCAGCAACGGGACTAGCTGGCTTCAATTTGGTATCAGAAAGACCAGCTAATTTTACTTTGGTATGAGATGATGGACTGGTTTTCGTAGCAGCGGGACTAGCTATCTTCCCTTTAGTACCAGCGGGACTAGCTATCTTCCCTTTGGTATCCGAGGTTGGTGTCCGCACAGACTTGGGTCTCTCCGAGGTTGGAGTGACTGGGGTGAGGTTGGTATTGGTACCCTTCTGGTGGCGGGTTGGGTGGATAACAGGTAGAGAGGTGGATAGTTTGCCCAGGTCCATGAGGTTGATCGCTAGATGAGGAGCACACTGGTCTACCAGCTTGGACATCTGGAATAGATAGAGACACTCAGTCAGGTGGTAGGTAGGTTGAATATATGAATGGCGAAGAGGCAGAAAAGAGAAAGACCAAGTCGGAAAAAAGAGTTTTGAGATAAATGGAGGCAAAGTTCCAATAGAGATAGTGGTTTTGTTTTTGTTCTCATTTCAATACAACACTAATGTGAAGTCAGCAACCAATTAAAAAAATAATAAATAGGTAGTCTGGTTCATGTCTCTCAGACGACTGAGGCCTCTAAGCTGTAATGTTGTGAAAAAGATGGAGGGGGGTGAGGAGATCCTAGTGCATAGATTTGATCACGTGTAAACCACGCAGATTTCTTATTATTAAAGAAATACGAGTAGGGTGTCGATGATTACAACAGGTGTCGGCCATTGGGGGTTTTACCCTACTTTTCAGTATGCTGGCCGTATAAAAAAAGGACATATAAGTATTCTATTCTATTCTTAATTCCTTTACTGTGGGGCGGACTCAGGAAATGGGGAGCATCAACGCCCCCCCCCCACCGCCAC
>NW_007377560.1:431698-431769 GCF_000475195.1 Diaphorina citri | reverse complement strand
GAAAATTTTGCTAGATATTTTCTTATCCTAATTTTAGCTGAACGCTAAAGTGAGCAAAATAAATTAGAGCG
>NW_007377560.1:413093-431673 GCF_000475195.1 Diaphorina citri | reverse complement strand
TTTTGCGCGCTGAACCGCCTAAGTCGGAGCAAACCAAATTGAACCAATAGGTGCCGCAGGCGAAATTTGTTTGTTGGAACAATTGCTGGTTGCTTACGGAATTCCTGTCTCGCTATCGCCTGGAGGTCATTTTAGCTGAACGCCTAAGCAGGCCAAAGATAAGAGCCCATTAAGAGAGCGCCGCAGGCTGAAGATTGTTCCCTGGAAAAATTTTTGGTCCAAATCTTGAGACCAACTTCCGAGTCTCCTCTCACCAAAAGTAAATTTTTCAGCGCCGCAGGCGATTTTTTTTTTTAGAAAAAAACCCATAATATCTAGTGTAAGTCTTCAAAGCGCAGGGCCCCCAAAAGCGCGGGGCCCGTGGCAGTCTGCCATTCTGCCTTATGGGTAATCCGGCCCTGATTCCAGGGGATTATAACAAGTGAACGAGTTACTCGTAGGTACATACCTAAGTAGATAATATATAGACAGATAGCTAGCTATCTACTTGTATCTACTAACAAAGTCTAGTACAACATTCTTATTTGAAGAACTTTTTTTCAAAAGTCATTTAACTGGTTAATGATGTGATACCGCCAAACATGGAGCATTCATGCCCAACGTTACCACAGAGAGTTATCAGTTAATCCAGAGTTTAAGAAATACTGGTTTGTGTAAATCCAATTTATGACGTACGTCAAAAGAAAACCCTTGACACTGTAATAATTTTCAGTGGTAAGATCGGCCATAAGTAATTCTGCCATGCTCGATCAAAAAATAATAATAATGAATAAATATATAACACAAAGAAATTGCATTTACATTTACTACCTAGTAGCATCAGTGGTGAACAGTAGGTAGGTAATACCTTGCTGATAGGGAGTGGAGATTTTTTCAGATTTTGGTAAATACTAAAAGTTACATGATATTCTAATTGGTTTGTTGGAAAATGTAAGTTTTCTTATTAAAAAAGAAAGAAAAAATCATTATTGTAGGTAGGTAGGTAGGTAGGTAGGTAGGTACCTAAAGTCCTAAACCAAAAATAGTCACCATCAGCCTACTTGCTATATTTATTTGGCGTATTGCATACTTACGAAATTCCTAGGCGCTCACATAAATTTAGATTTCAAGATCCATGATTTGTATGAATGCCTAGAAATTATTTGAGTATGCAATATGTCACAATCAAAATACTATACTGATTCCTGCATTTCCTGCACTATTTATAGCTAGTTGCATTATATGCAATGTTTGATACTTTCCTGGCCATAATAATATGAGTCCTGTAGTATGTAATGTAGTAATGTCCCTGGAGATTTCATAGCAATAATTTTCCAACTCATATTTCACTCCTAACATAATAACTAGATACCGTGTTGTTCAATATAGGTCACATGTAGAATACAGGGTGGGATATGACGCATATGAGTCATAAGATTTATAGAAATATAGATAGGGAGATTTTAAAATTCTCAAAGATTCTGTCTGTCTCTTCTCTCTCTCTCTCTCTCTCTCTCTCTCTCTCTCTCTCTCTCTCTCAAAAGATTGTCACTTCATGAGTTCAAGCTGTTCAAGTATTGTAGATATGAGTATAACCATTAACACCAATACCTACCTGTATCTGGGATGCAAATTTGTTTTTATAGGATGTTTGAAAACCCCAAGATACGACCCTGATCATAAAGTGATTATAGTCATAATAAATAAAGCCATCAGTAGCACCAAAATCTTCAGAAAATTGAACAGAAAAACCTGGTGATTAGTTTTTTTTGTGTTTAGATATTTGTTCTTTGTACATAGCCCGCGGCTTTTAGAGCCCGATTCCCATAATTCCAATAATTTATTTAGTATAGTTAGGGCCACACTCCAATCACAGTCAAAAATTGTTTTTTTTTTTTTTTGCTTTATTTAATGTGGCGGGATTCTCCAAAAGGAGCTCTTCCACCCAAACACAGGTTTTGTCGAGGATCTAAATGATTAGATACCCGACATTGATTTTATGTATTCCACTGCCATTGTTTTGAAAGCTGTTTGTTACTGATGGTGCTTATTTATACTGCTCCAAAAAGGCCTAAAGAGTCCCTTTATCCCAACAGTAGACTGCTACTACTATTATTGTGGTCAAATTCTCAAACAATGTTGAGCATAAAATTGCACACCATGGCTGGGACATTTTAAGCCACTACGCCCCTAAGGTAGGTGAAACAGGTAGTTCAATCGTCCCGATATCGAAGACAGAAGGAATACAGGATAGGAGAAAGCCAGCCGTTCCGAGAACAAACATTATCCCAGCAGGATAAGTTCCGCACCGAGGACCTAATCCGTTCAAAATAAAATCCGCCCCGGACGGGAATCAAACCCGCAACTTGCGCACAAGGCAGACGCGCTTCCCTCCAAGCTAACTATGCTGGCGAGGTTTAATTTAATTTAAACGTTTTGTTTGGGTTGCAGGCAGTTATTCGTGCTTCCAAGGTAACATGCAAGTGTCACGGGGTGTCAGGCTCTTGCAGTATGATCACTTGCTGGCAACAACTCACACCCTTCCGGGAAATAGAACTTCCTTACAAGACAGACGCGCTTTCCTCCAAGCTAACTAGGCCGGCGAGGTTTAATTTCGACTTTTGGTTGTGTTTGCAGGCTGTTATTCGTGCATCCAAGGTAACATGCAAGTGTCACGGGGTGTCAGGCTCTTGCAGTATGATCACTTGCTGGCAACAACTCACACCCTTCCGGGAAATAGGTACGTCCTTAGTTTTGTATTTATTTTGAACCTTAATTTGTGTCCAAACATAGTCGATCGGCCGTCACTCTCGGCTATGTCTGGACACACCTTTACACTGAGACAGACAAAAACACGTGTGTCAAAAGACCAATCGAGTGACCAGGTTCCGCCGGAACTCACTCTAATGATATAACAACACCCTAAATCAGGGGAAATGATCCAAGAATAAAGTTCTTCCACCCTAAAGTATCCTAAAGTTTGACATGGCACCCTCAGTTGAGTGGTCCGGTGCCAGACTTGCCTAACCCTCAGTTTCTTCAAATTGAGATAATGAGACCTAAAGTTGGGCCAAATTTTAAAACCCTGAAATGAAGTATTCTCAGAGTAAGAATAACATAGAGGGAGGGTTTGGGTCTTTTTACATATCAAGGTCGAAGGACAACAGTTCACGAACAGCTGACTAACCAAATTTGTTTAGTCACCTGACTTTACTCTTCTCTCATTGGTGGAAAATTATTGAAATCTTTGTTTACATTTTGCAGTCCCGGTCTGTATTTTCAATTTCCCCCGATTTCTATGAATTTTTAAAGTCAATAATGGATAAATAAGATAAGATACCCATCGAATTTACTTAGAAGTTGTTAAAAGTAAAAGTTTCTTAAAAAAGCAGAAATAATGTTTCAAAATTTCTGTAAAAGTCATCCTACCCAGGAAATTATTCATGGTCCGGCACTGGTACCAAATCAGCTGATATATAACCTTCGATTTGAAAAGTGTCTTTCGTTTTGGTCCCAAACCCTCCCTCTATGTTATTCTTACTCTGAGGAAGTATTCAAGCAACATAGTACTTATTTCATGTCATCAGACATTTGGAAACATAGTTGTCGATGCTGGGAACAGATCTTTTTTTGTACTTCCTCCTAATGGAGGTAGCTCGAAATTTTCAAATTTGTGGGTTAGGCAAGTCTGACACCGGACCACTCAGTTAACTAATTGAGAAGAAAAAAAAAAGCCCAGAGAGACACTGTGTTTCTGTACGTATATCTAAAAAAGAGCTGATCCTTCCAAGATCACATGGCACACAGGACTATGTTAAATTGAGACTATGGGACAGCATATTTCTGGACATGGTATTCACTTGACTGGAGTGGATTACGGACTGTCCCCTATCTAATAGACGTTAAAAAACAAGACTATAGATAAAAGGACAGACGAGTTGATATATTTCGACCACTACTACAGTCCGTAATCCACTCCAATCAAGTGAAGACCATGTCCAGAAATATGTATCATATTGTACTTGACCATTATCTCAAACTAAACACAACTATGGGACAGGTTTAAAAAACCTGTCTAGTTAGCCCGGCCCGATACCGATGAATGAAACGATGATATATGACAGGGGGAAATAAACACAAGCAGTGCCGGAGTCATGATCGCCTTCCCGGGTTCGATTTCCGCCCGGGGCGGATTTTATCCTGAACGGATAATGTTCGCTCTCGGAACGGCTGGCTTTCTCCTATCCTGTCTTCCTTCTCTCTTCGATTTCGGGACGATAAGAGCTTAGCAGTTACAGTTCTTTTTATCAGACCTCAAAGAAAAGAAACCTAGACTGCTTGAAGCTCACTAAAAACCTCACTAAAAAACGTACCTCACTAAAAACCTCACGTACCTCACTAAAAAACGAACCCTACGGATCTGATTTAAAGGCAAAAGTTATTTGCAAGTTATGTAAATACATACCGGTGCCAATAATGCACGGAGACGCGCGAAACCCATACGTGCAAGTAACTCCTCCCGCGACCGTGCAAGTCATATGGACAACCGTGCAAAGCCAGAAGCACAGTACAACTAAGTAACTCTCCTAACTGTGCAAGTCATACGGCCAACCGTGCAAGCCGTTTCCTTAACCGTGCAAGTCATAGAATACGGCCAATGTAATGTGCACGCCAGACGCACTCGTGGTATATAGGTAAATAAATAATCAAATGAATATTTGTTGAGTATAGGTAATAATCTGCCTTTTTAAAAGAAGAGGAGAGGGAGGAGGAGAAGAAAAAGGAGGTGGAGGTGGAGGAGAAGAGGAAAATAAGAAAAGGAGGAGGAGGAGAAGAAGAAGGAGGAGAAAAAGAAGGAGAGGAGGAGAAGAAAAACAAGCAAAAAGAAGAAGAAGAAGAAGATCAAAAAGTAATTTCAAAACAAGATCAAGAATTTCAAAGCACAAGATACTCTCAAATCATTTCTCAAACTAAATTGGCCTGAGAAACTTGAACCACCTGCACCAAACCAGCCTCGGACAAAATATACGTAACCATCCAAAGAGAGATGTACCAAAAAACTACCAAAACTAAACTAATAAGTAACGATAATAAATAAAAACATCAGCGAAGCGGAGAGCTACAAAAAGTGAAGGAGATTAAATCTGTACCAAAAAATGTGATACCTTCAAAATACAGATTAGTACCTAAACCAAAAAATGTGATACCTCCGAGAACAGCTTTGGTAAACCCAGAAGAAGTGATATACCCATAGCTCTTTGTGCCCATTACCCATATGTACATAAGGTTTTTATTTATGAGCTACCAAACAAATTGGACTTCTTGGTCAGAAGGGGGCCGTTGAAAGAAAACAAAAATGATTTTTAAAAGGTTTGATAAAGGGAACTGGTAAACCCAGAAGAAGTAATACCCATAGCTCTTTGTGCCCATTACCCATACATAGGTCTTTATTTATGAGCTACCAAACAAATTGGACTTCTTGGGCAGAAGGGGGCCGTTGAAAGAAAAAAAAAATGATTTTTAAAAGGTTTGATAAAGGGAACTGGTAAACCCAGAAGAAGTAATACCCATAGCTCTTTGTGCCCATTACCCATACATAGGTCTTTATTTATGAGCTACCAAACAAATTGGACTTCTTGGGCAGAAGGGGGCCGTTGAAAGAAAAAAAAAATGATTTTTAAAAGGTTTGAAAAAGGGAACTGAAACTGCTAAGGTCTTAGCGTCCCGAAATCGAAGATAGAAGAACAGGTTTCCAGAAAGCCAGCCGTTCCGAGAACGGACATTATCCCTTCAGGATAAAATCCGCCAAGGGTAGGAATCGATACAAGACCAAAACTTCATCAAAATCGGACAAGTCGTTCAAAAGTTATCTTGAACCAAACAAATTAAATGTAAAAGCATCCAATTTTAAATTCTGAAAGATCACTCCAATCGGTGAATTAAACAAGAGACAATCCCAATAAAAATACGTACATAATTTAATAAATTGGCAACCTCAAAAAAAAAGCCACCGAAGGAATTTTGCCTGTTCTGGCTCTGGTCCATCTAAAATTTGTGATTAACTTCTTCAATTTGGGTACATATTTTATTTTTAAATTCATTTTTTTCTATTACTACAGTATAGCGAGCTATGTATACTAGTAATGAAAGTATTCCAATCGGTCCAATTTTTTTTCCCCCTGAAATATTTGCGATTAACTTTTTTAATTTGGGTACCTATTAATTTTTTATTCTTTTTTATCATCATGTCGGGAGTTGATATCCTGGGTGGTCCCCCATCCAGACACGCGTCAGCCGCGACGACAGCTTAACAAAACTGGATTCGGACGGGACCCGAGAGAACCAAAACGGTACAAACTGGATTTTGGGCTTGGGACGGATGATCCAATGAGCAACTTGTTACTTGATGCGAAAAAAAAGGCCAAAGGTTACAAGACGAGAGAATGGTCTACCAGACTACCCTGCGTTTAATTTTAATTTATGCGGACCAATTTTTAATTCTGTTAACTAGTTGTTGCTGTTGTTGTGGCGGCTTCAGCTGTAGCCGAATGGTGATGATGATAATAATAATAATAATAACAGACTCTTGTGTGGAAGGCAACCACTAGGCGAGGTTAACGCTTTAGGCGTTTTCTACCACCTAACCCCGAGAGCTCCATTATTATGTGGTCAAATTCTCAAATTAATGAGGATAAAATTCCATACCTCAGCTGGGATCGAACCCACGCCCACCTGTTTACCAGGCGAGCATCTTGACCACTACGCTACCGAGGCAGGTGATGACAATATAAAGAAGAGATATCGGGGTGATGGTCTCAAGCCATGTTTAATTGGCTCGTCCTGAACCACAATCAACCACCGCTTTACCAGGCGAGCATCTTGACCACTACGCTACCGAGGCAGGTGATGAGTTGATGACAATATAAAGAAGAGATATCGGGGTGATGGTCTCAAGCCATGTTTAATTGGCTCGTCCTGAACCACAATCAACCACCGCATCGTGAGGACTTGTGCTTATTCTTTAAAAGCAGAGAGAACCCTTTGAAAAACTGCCAGAGGCTGGTTCGAGTTAGCTGTTCCACTGTTCTTCTCCCTGTTTATAGTCCCATAGCTAGACACTAGTCTACTCTCTGTTTAACGACCCCTAGCCAGACTATTCGCAAACTAGTAACAAACTATAAGAACTTTTGGTCCTTCGGGCGAGATTTTATTTTTATACATATTTGCCTGTACATATTTATAACTAGGTGTTGTGGTTCAGGAGATAGAGCGATCAGTGTGTGAATATGAAATGTGAAATGTGAATGAGTGAATGGATAAACTAGTAACAAACTATAAGAACTTTTGGCTTTTGGTCCTTCGGGCCAGATTTTATTTTTATACATATTTGCCTGTAAGTACATATTTATAATAGATTTTCGCAAAATCCTTTCTTATTGCACACCTTGACCATAAAAGGAATATTCCTACCAAATTTCAGCTTTCTAGGTCTTGTGGTTCTAGAGATAGAGCGATCAGTGTGTGAACTATGAACTGTGATGGATCTCGTTCTTATAATATAAGATTATTTCCCTTTTTTTTCAGGTGAATTCCTACGCGATAAGTACGATTCAGCCACCGAGGTGCGCATCAGTAAACGCGGCAAGCTCCAGGTGAAAAATCCCCGATTCTCCCGGCCCACAGTCAACGATCTGGTTTACATTGATGAGTCGCCCAACTACTGTGTGCGAAATCCGAGCCTCGGCTCGTTGGGTAAGATTTAAATCCAATCAAAGTCATGAATTGCGGGTTCGATTCCCGCCCGGGGCGGATTTTATCCTGATGGGATAATGTTCGTTCTCGGAACGGCTGGCTTTCTCCTATCCTGTCTTCCTTCTCTCTTCGATTTCGGGACGATAAGACCATAGCAGTTAAAGTTCCCTCTGTCAAACCTCGGTTTCGGGACGATAAGACCATAGCAGTTACAGTTCCCTCTGTCAAACCTCTTAAAAATAATAAAAAAAAACATGAATTCTTTGTGGTAAAGGAGAGAGCTTCTTCACAACTTTTGTGGGCATCACAACATAACCATTTTCCTCCTTTACTATTCATTTTCATCTACTCGCATCATCAATCTTTTTACACTGGCGATAAAGCCACTGATAGCTACTCGATTAAAGTAGCTACAATAATCACCATCAACCCAGCCCTCACTCAGAATAGGTAGGTATGCAATAGAAAAAAAAACGCCTTGCAACAAAAAACGAGACATATGCAACATGGTAAACACTCAAAATAACTTTCAGTCCACCACGTGTGACGTTATTATGTACACGAACTTTGGCTGAAAGCCCAATATGAAATTGAAATTTAATAAGAACTTAATGAGAGCCGTTATTGCTTCTTTTTTTACTTTCCTTATCCTGTAGGAAGGAAAGTGCCTATAAATTAGGACAAAATTTTTGATGGTCAGTTTTTAGTGCCAAAACACGTTTTGAGGTCTGTGTATGTGTGTCTGTCTGTAAACAAAATAACTCAAGAACGGTAGGCTAGAGACTTGAAATTTGGTATGTAGGCCACAAATGTGACAAGGATTAAATGGCTTTCGATTATAATAAGTTAATTAGCTAATCATTGATCAAGCAAATTAAAAGTAATTATTATTTTTTTTCATCCATCGTTCCAGGAACGCAGGGCCGGGAATGCAACCGCACGTCCCGGGGGCTCGACTCCTGCCACCTTCTGTGTTGCGGACGCGGCTACAACACGGCCAAGGTGACGCGCACGTTCCGATGTCGCTGCAAGTTCCACTGGTGTTGTCACGTGCAGTGTCAACAATGCACGGAGATTGGTATCATTATATATATTTCGTAGCATGACCCTTATCAAATATTAAACACCATAAAGACGAATTTGCTCACAATGTTTTGAGATCGTTCAGACCTATGGGGACTTCTTAAGGCCAGCCACACACTATCAGGTCTACCTGATCAGGTCCGCCTGTCAGGTCTACCTGATAGTGTGTGGCTGGCCTAAGTATGAAACATCTGCTACAATGATCTTTACGGGTCTGTGTTGTAGCATACCCATCAGCCCATCACTGTAGTGTGTCCGGATTTTGGCGTGCCGCACTACCGTGTCTCCCAGGCATCACAGTAACACACCCTTGGTGTTTGACGTCATAGGAGGTGCCATTCTATTCTAGATTCTACCTATAGATTCTATTTCTACCTACCTATCAAGTGTGTCCAAATCTTGGCGTGCCGCACTACCGTGTCTCCTAGGCATCACAGTAACACACCCTTGGTGTTTGACGTCACAGGAGGTGCCATTCTATTCTAGATTCTACCTATAGATTCTATATACCTACCTATTTCTATTTTTCTACTTGTATGGCTTCCACTGATGTTTACGTTGTGCAAGATATTTCAATATCCTCTATCTCTTCAGACTCTACAGTACACTTCCACTTGATGTTTCAACTAATATATCCCCATACACCTCTAAGTCCTCTACCAGTTGAGGCCGCAATATCCTGCTATCACCTACATCCTCTATCTAGTTCTAGTATCTAACTACCTACCCTCTAAAAACACAAGTTACCCTATTAAGACCTTGGTTAGGGTGCGTTTATCAATCGTTGGGTAAAAGTCCTGTATAATAGCTACACAGTGGTTGGTGTACCTCATTACATTACATTGAAATGGGGGTCTTTTCTGATGAAATTCCTGTGTGCGGAGTCCAGTATGTAGGACTATTGCACCCTAGTGTACCTCAAGGACTATAGTGTACTTCAACTTCGGTTGATCTTGCATTTCTCAGGCTATTAACCCAGCCTAGTTGGCTTGGTTAGTAGGGTGTCTGTCTTGTAAGCGCCGGGTCGGGTGTTCAATTCGAGCCCTGGGTGGATTTTATGCTGAGGTTCGTTCGCGGAATTCATCCTTACAGATAACATTCACTCTCGGAACGGCTGACTTTATCCTATCCTATCGTTCCCATCGATTTCGGGACGATAAGACCTTAGCAGTTGCAGTTCCCTCTATTAAACACATTGAAAAAAAGTTATTGCAGACATATTACCTACCTCGGTGGTGTAGCACCTACCTCGGTGGTGTAGTACCTACCTCGGTGGTGTAGTGGTCAAGGCGCTCGCCTGGTAAACAGGAGGGCCTGGGTTCAATCCCAGCCGAGGTATGGAATTTTATGTAGGACACTGTTTTATTCCTTTGTTAAATATTACATAGGTATTGATGGCACTTGCATTGCATTTTCAGAAATAAAACTTAATCAGTTAGAATTAAGTATATACTTAAGTATTAAAAACCTTGTGTGTTTTGCTTTCTCTTCTGTTCTCCCCTCACCCAATAGGTATTTGTTTTACCTAGGTACCTCCATCCAACAATTCAACATCAAGTGAAATGTCTGTCTGGGGGACTTTAAACAGGGAGCATACCAGTCTGAAATTGCCCTTGCGAAAGAAAGAGCAAAGATTGAGTGTGAAGGACATCCAGTCATCCAATCGTAAAACTTTTGTAGCCCAAAGTAATCACCCCAAGGCTGTTTGAGAAGCTGACCAAAAAAAAAAAAAAAATGCAAAACCCTTTACGTCTAAACTACGTAAACAGCAAATAAAAATAATCCAAGACAATTCACTAGGTCAAACTAAAAAATCCTAAAATCACCAACAATAAAGCAAACTGACCAAACACCATTAAAAAATTTGCAATAATTAAAACCACAGATTTGATGCTATTGTTTAAAATTCCACAACACGATTCGAGGATTAGCTCCGCAAATAAAAATGCATTACCACCTTCTCGTTGTCTTGAACTATAAAAATCTAATAATAAACTGAAAAAAAAAAAAATAATAATAATAAAAATAAAAATGAAAAAATAATAATAAAAAAAAAATAGAAAAAAATTCAAGTCAAACAAAAAGAGTAATAGAAAAAAGTAGAAAAAAAAACTAGTGCAAACAAAAATAAATAATAATAGTAAACAGAGAAATAGTAAACAAATCACGAAACAAATAGGACGGACCGAACGATAAAACAGTAAACGCCACCAACCAGCAGTATCGGAGTATCGCGGTAACTTGGGTACTTCGGACCTAAAAAAAAAAAAAATTAAGAATAAATAAATAAAAATCGAGAATAAAAAAAATATAAAAAAAAGTTTGCCACTTTGCCCAAGCAAGTGTAAGGCATTCACTAGAGAGGAAAATAAAATAATAAAAAAAAATATAAGGCAAAAAAAAAAAAAAAAAAAAAAAAAAAAACTTCGTAGACGTATAATAAGCTACAAAAAAAAAAAAAAAAAAAAAAAAAAAAAAAAAAAAAAAATCCAAGCAAAAATCGAAAGTAAAACCGAATATCGTTCAGGAAAGAAGTGGAATATAGCGGTGCCTCAGTATGTGGACTTATACAGGGTGATACCAGGCGGAATAACTTGAAAAATTGTATAATTTTCACGCTCACAGATTCACACGGTATTTTTACTTTAGGACTTGCTCTTTGCAGTCGAATCTTTTGGCCTAGGTTTGCGAAGAAGGAATTGGATTTTTAAAGGTTTATCGGAACACAGTCGACCGGCCGTCGATCGACCAGGTGAATCTGTGTTGTCGAAGCACCGTGGACGATTCAGGCGACATCGATTGATGGCCGGTCGATTTTGTGTGGACACACCCTAAAAAATTTTCCAAACTTTTTTTTTACAATTTTGATGAAAATTGAAATATGAGATCCTCTTATTAGAAGAAAATGTTTGAAGATTTTATTTATTTTATTTTATCTGCGCCGTCACACCAAAAAGAGGAGTTGACCAAGTGTTGCTGAATTAATGAGAAAAATCGAAATTAAAAAGGGAGGAAATGGGTTCCAGTAAAAGGGAAACCCGAAATCGACCATCCTAAGTGCACTTTGAAATGGGCCACCCTGTATTTTCGAATGCATCTATGGCTTCCACAGTGAGGAAGGTGTAGTTCGGGTCAATTCGGAACCTCCTATCTCGCCAGTATTATGTAGCACTTCGGCAGACATCGGCGAATTTGCCTGTACCCATTCATGTTTGACTGAGAGGCACGAATTTCAATGTCCATATACAAAATCTCTGACCGGAATAGAGCGAGAGGGAGGGAGAGAGAGAGAGAAGAGAGAGAGAGAGAGGGAGAGAGAGAGATTCGATTTTGAAGTAGGTACATATTATAACTTTATTGACATCCATTAAAATACATAGGTACATACATGCAATAAAAGCACCTCCAAAGTTAAATTAATTTTATTAAATTTATAGGTGAGCTCCTCTCCTCTGGGACCGAGAGAGAGAGGGAGGGAGAGAGAGAGAGAGAGAGAGAGGAGTTGTTTTTTTTTTTTTTTTTTTTTTTTTTTTAATCGCTTTCTTTTAAGTTACTGGAGGAGCTCTTTTACCCAACCAATAATATATTTTTCTTTCACTCTGAACCTTTAAGATATATCACCAGGGAGGTCTTGAATTTGGTTTCTCACCCTTAAAATACATTAGACTGCGGGCTCCCCTATAAACCTAGAACCAGTTGAAAAACTCTACAGGCTTGTGGTCATCACACAGGTCTAGCACATAGGAAGACCGGGTTCGATCCCCGGCAAAATTGAAACTTTCCCCACTCCTGGTTCAATAGCGGGTTCTCTCAAGGTACTGTCACGTCACGTGAGCTCAGGTGAGCTCATGGCGAGTCAGAAAGATGTAGTTCAAAGTTTTCCCATAATATTGTAGGTAATCTCGTTATTGATAGCCACTCTGCCCTCACGTCACGTGAGCTCACGTGACGTGATAGCAGTGTGCTTCTACCTTCAACCTCTCACTACGTTGTGGTTAGCTCTTATCGTCTTATCAGGATAACATTATAAAAATTTCATCTCAAATATTTGCACTCACTCTCTCCCCGATTCTCTGCCTCTCTCTCTCTCTCTCTCTCTCTCTCTCTCTCTCTCTCTCTCTCTCAATCACTGTTTTTGTCTCTCTTCATCTCTGTATGATTAGGTATCTCTTTCTCGCTCTCTCTGCCTCTCTTTCTACCACGTTCTCTCTGTCTCTGTCTGATTATCTCTTTCTCTCTCTCTCTCTCTCAATCACTGCTTTTGTCTCTCTTCATCTCTGTTTGATTAGTTATCTCTCTCTCTCTCTCTCTCTCTCTCTCTCTCTCTCTCTCTCTCTCTCTCTCTCTCTCTCTCTCTCTCTCTCTCTCTGCAAGTATGCAAATTTGTCCCTAAATACCTACAAGATCATCAGAATCTACATGCTCCAGAATCCTAAACCTTATCATTGGATTTCTTCTAAATCCTCGTGAGTGCTCCTTTGTACACTACTAAAATTCTACCAATCTACCTTGCCTTGAACTCTATAAAGGTTATCTTAGCTGTCCAGCACACGTCTAAAGTCCTGAGCAATGAGTAGCATGAGTTTTGGACATTCCTTCTACCCGATAACGGCAATGTATGAGAAATTCCATTACCTGCCTTACTACCTACATCAACCCTTCCTTACCTGAAGTCATTCGCGTCTTACTCCCTTCAATGTTGTGTGAAACACTGTTAGTTAAAAAAAAAAAGACGTCTCAACAACACAAATCAACATAATGATTCGACCTGCACGGTTATTGTCCTTCAATTCTGCTGTTTTTGTCCCTCCACAGTATGATTCAAGACACCCACAGCTGCCTATCAATCACCATGCGGCTTTCGTCAGGATACACACGCTGATTGCTGATCTCTTCTCCCTTTGGTGTGCTGATCTATTGTGTTCCACTTAAAAAAAAAAAAAAAAAAAAAAAAAAAAAAAAAAAAAAAACCCACCAAAAAAAAAAAAAAAGGTATTAAAAAAAATTCGATTTTTACGTAAAAATTTGTGTCGAATCTAAATCTGAGATCAAAACTCCAAAAAAGGACATCCGAAAAAGACTTCTTAGACCACTATATATCTTTTTTTTTCTAAGAAGTTTGATAGAGGGAACTGTAACTGCTAGGGTCTTATCGTCTCGAAAATGAAGAGAGAAGAAAGACAGGATAGGAGAAAGCCTGCCTTTCCGAGAACGAACATTATCTCTTCAGAATAAAATCCGCCCCGGGCGGGAATCGAACCCGCGACCTAGCACTTACAAGGCAGACAAGCTACCAACTAAGCTAACTAGGCTGGCATCTGAAATCAATGTGACGAGAAAAGCACCTAGTCTAAGCGTATGCAAGAACAAGGGAGGATTCCCGGTTGTTGTTTTGACGCGTTAACACGTCCAATTTTTCGTGGTGTGTTTTTCAATTTTTTTGGTGGAAAAAGTGCATAGTTTATTATAAATTTTTGCATAGTGTCTCCTTATAGTGACCTGGTTGGTTCGTGAGTACGAAATTGCATTAAAATGCAGTAGATCATAGACTTTTTATCGTTTTTCAGTTTTGCATTTCAGTTCTCTTCCGTATACATCCTAAAGTACTTGTACAACTTCTTGCTTCACAGACAAATAATAGTAAAGTGCAATGGTGAATTATCTGACAAGTTCATACTCCAGAACGGGATCCCACAAGGCTCATCATTATCTCCATTGCTTTTCATCGTTTTTATGAACGACATCTTTGACGTAATCAAGCCGCCACTGAAGCGCACATTGTTTATTGATGATCTTCTCATTATTGGTCGATCTAAGGACTTAGACTTATTGCTGCAGCGCTTCCAACTTACCTTGGACGAAATCCACAAGTGGTCCGACTGCAACGGAACCATTTTTTCAACTGACCCAGGGAAATCGGTCTGTATAGATTTCAATAGGCTTCGTAAGACCCGCTCACCAGTCCTTTTGTACAACGGATCTCAACTGAAATTTGTCACCAGTACTAAATTCCTTGGCCTGATGTGGGATGATAAAATGAATTGGTCACAACACATTCAACTCATTAAAAACAGAGCCTTAAACTCCCTGAATGCTCTGAAGATGGTCAGCTGTAAAAAATGGGGCGTTCGTCGTAGTGTCCTGCTTCGATTCTATAAGTCCTTCACGTTGCCCATCTTGGACTACGGATGTTTCATCTATGGTTCTGCGAAAGATCATGTGCTGAACAAACTTAATACAGTGCATCACCAATAGTGGTAAAATAAAAAGAAAAGTACAAAAAACGCATTTAAAAACAACTCTTACCTTAGCAAAACGCTAACAAAAAAAGCACTTTCTTAACAAACTGACGTAATTCTATCTAGTCTGGCTCATGTCTCTCAGACGACCGAGGCATCTAAGCTGTAATGTTGTGAAAAAGATAGAGGAGGGTGAGGAGATCCTAGTGCATAGATTTGATCACGTGTAAACCACGCAGATTTCTTATTATTAAAGAAATACGAGTAGGGTGTCCACGATTACAACAGGTGTCGGCGATTGGGGGTTTTACCCTATTTCGGTATTAAAAAAAATTCGATTTTTACGTAAAAATTTGTGTCGAATCTAAATCTGAGATCAAAACTCCAAAAAAGGACATCCGAAAAAGACTTCTTAGACCACTATATATCTTTTTTTTTCTAAGAAGTTTGATAGAGGGAACTGTAACTGCTAGGGTCTTATCGTCTCGAAAATGAAGAGAGAAGAAAGACAGGATAGGAGAAAGCCTGCCTTTCCGAGAACGAACATTATCTCTTCAGAATAAAATCCGCCCCGGGCGGGAATCGAACCCGCGACCTAGCACTTACAAGGCAGACAAGCTACCAACTAAGCTAACTAGGCTGGCATCTGAAATCAATGTGACGAGAAAAGCACCTAGTCTAAGCGTATGCAAGAACAAGGGAGGATTCCCGGTTGTTGTTTTGACGCGTTAACACGTCCAATTTTTCGTGGTGTGTTTTTCAATTTTTTTGGTGGAAAAAGTGCATAGTTTATTATAAATTTTTGCATAGTGTCTCCTTATAGTGACCTGTTTGGTTCGTGAGTACGAAATTGCATTAAAATGCAGTAGATCATAGACTTTTTATCGTTTTCCAGTTTTGCATTTCAGTTCTCTTCCGTTTTTCGAGTGGTTACCATGGCAACACTTTTGTTATCTTCTCAGTAGACATTTTTCTCCAGTGTTCATAATTTTTTGTTTATCCTTTTTACCCTGGTTGCTAGTAGCTACTACCTACAGCTGATATTTATCTTTTTCTTACTACCCATTTATCTCTTAACCAATATTTTATCTCAGCAGCTCCGTGTTTTCCAGATCTCATCTCATTATGTCACCGCTTAATATTTTGTGTTTTGTCGCGCCTTGTCGGTGAGACGAGGTGACGAATTAGGAGCTGAGGATAACAGAGCTGGATGAAATTTGGCAATGTTAGACAGAAGGGAAAACTACATACCTATACCGGGGGTTTTCGAACACTTCCTCGTGTGATTCCCAAGCTAAAAGAAATGGACAGTTCCTATAGGTACCTTGGAATCGCGGAAAGAATTTCAAGAAAGTTCTGCTCGCATCATCTCTCTTCTTCTTCTTCATAAACTTGAAGCTCGAATAACAGGTCTCTCTCTCTCTCTCTCTCTCTCTCCAATGTGACCATTTCCTGCAT
This sequence comes from Diaphorina citri, assembly GCF_000475195.1. Classification (NCBI taxonomy): domain Eukaryota; kingdom Metazoa; phylum Arthropoda; class Insecta; order Hemiptera; family Psyllidae; genus Diaphorina; species Diaphorina citri. Next base: position 415,162 of record NW_007377560.1, on the reverse strand, counting down.
GATGCTGAATGTGACCTAGAAATTTGGAGTCCAAGAAATTTTTCCGATATTGAAACCGGGTAAAAATCGTCTACTCTCCTCAAGTTACAGACCGATTTCCTTGCTCAACTGCTTGGGCAAGTTGATGGAGAATCAGAAGATCCGGTCGAGTTGTAAATCCCCCTCAACGGTATGGATTCTCACAATAAGGCCCCGAGGGATGTTGTGGCCAGTCGCTGAGGTTTTGTGAAATGATTTGCTACTTTTCAAAAATAAAGTTTTCAGTCTTCTTTTGAGTTTTGCTCTGAACCGAAATGTTCTCTCTTCCTAACATATCTAAAATATAACACCAACCACTACAGAGATCAGTTAAAAAGATGTTGGATTATTTACCTTCGTGAATAGAGGTATATTGACTTTGTTCATCTTCCTCTCATTGAGAACAACATCGAATATTGAGACCTCATCTGTGAACATCAAGGATAACATTATGGAAGAAAATCAGCCTTTTACCAAATTCAAGGCCCAATGGGCCCTTTGAGTTTGAGGGTCATAAAACTATGAAAAGGCACACATAGGACCACTGACAAAAAAAAAGAGTAATCAATTAAAATTGGTCCAATAATTTGGCTGTTGGGCGGTCAACGTAAAAAATATTAAGTAGAAAATCGACCTTTTGGCCCGTCAAAACCAAACGGCGCCTTCAAAGAAGCAGCAGCAGAAAATGATGAAAAATTTAACGTTTTTCGGAGTCAAATATCTCCGGCTTAACTTAACCAATTTGGATGATCTTTGTTTTAACCGGGTCTAATTTCGCGCCCCAACACGCACATTCAATCCGTTTTCTTCCATCGTTTGTAGTTTTTTCTCTACGACTACCTAAACGCGGCTACTTTCTCTGTGGCGCATAATATCTCTTAGTAGCGCTGTCAAACTGTTTTGATTTGGCTTATTCTTACCCAAATCCTTCTCCAAATTCCAAGCGGTTAGCTTCCGGTAAAGATCCTCGTCCAACGCGTCCGTTCCATCATTGGCCGCGTCCAGCTTCAAGTCGCGTAGATCCAACGCAAGCGCGTCCACACGCTGATTAGCGCGCAACTTCTCCAGCGTATCGGAGCGCGCCTTAGACTTGAGATCTAGCGGCGTGTACGTGCGCTTCTTACCCGCCAGATGTGCGTCCGAGGACTTGCGAAGCGGAGCGAACGCGTCGTCTGGAAATGTGAACATTGGTTTTCATATAACATTGGTTTTCTAAAAAAAAAATACCTAATAATAATAAACAAAGGATAAAGAAAATAATAATAATAATAATAATAATAATAATAATAAAAGAGTGGAGGTATCAATTACAGCATCCAATCCTCACTGCTGTAATTGAAGACTGAAAAATTAGATAATTGGTGGATGTGTCCATTTCACTATCCATTTCTCACTTCTGGAACTAGTGCAACTGAAGAATGAAAACTATAGAAAATTAGTGGATGTCCCAATTTCACCATCCATTTCTCACTGCTGTAACTGGAACAAGCAGGGCCCGTCCCTCCGTAGTTTATTCGATCATGGTTAAAGAATACCTTTGTACCTACCTAATTTGTTTAATATTCAGTTTGATTTCTCGATTTGATTTTTTGATTTTACTTCCATGTAATGATTTAAAATCAAGACTAGAGCCCGTTCTCCCTTTATTCCCAATATAATGTTTAAGTCACCCATCCATTTATTGGCCTTTCTCGGCGTAGCTTAACATAGGTGACGCTAAAACCGGTCTTAAATGATCGACTGAAGTGTTATCTAAAACTTTCTCGCTTTGAGTTCATAGGTCGTCGCGACAAATTTCAAGATCAGAGCTCATTTGTGTGAGAAAATGAGAAAAAAAAAATCCCACAATTAGTCAATTAACTTTAAGTCACCCATCCATTTATTGGCCTTGCTCGGCGTAGCTTAACATAGATAACGCTAAAACCGGTCTTAAATGATCGACTGAAGTGTTACCTGAAACTTTCTCGCTTTGAGTTCATAGGTCGTCGCGACAAATTTCAAGATCAGAGCTCATTATTTTGTGTGAGAAAATGTGAAAAAAAAAAAAAAAA